>NC_143563.1:61505000-61772500 GCF_054136105.1 Typopeltis vanoorti | reverse complement strand
CAAATACAGCACATTCAAGAAAGAGTTTACGCACCTGTCAGTGTTACGAAAATCTCTATTATTAAAGACGTCTTCTCAAAGTATTTTCAAAGGATAACTCGAAAAAAACTTTCGAGATCCAAACTGAATTTTAGCTGAATATTCTCTGTTACCGATCTCAACAAATTCTGTATTCTCCCAAACGAGTTAGACTAACTGTGAATTATGATGATTTTGAATATGCACAAACACACATCAGTGTGGATATGTTTTTGAGATTCTTTCTGAAGTTGATACTATTCGTTTACCAGAGAGAAACATCGATGAAAGTAAACCAGGATAGTGGTCTTCATGTTTGTAAGAGAACAACAAATAGAAGTGACAAAAAGTACTTAATAAGACTAACAGATTAAAACCTATTTTATTTTTATATATTTATTAAAACATATCATGAGTAAACTGGCCCATATGCGACAGCACATTTCTGAATTTCACTTATGACTAGGATTATTCTAAGAAAATAATCATACAAATATAATGGGATACAAACATCTGAAATATTTTATTTTCCCTACTAATATTACATTCGTTAGCCAAAACGTTATGACCATTCAGCTTGGTTTTGGCAAATCAGACTACATGGTTCTCCTATAACAGGCCAGTGGTGGTAGTCTAGTATGGGGATTGTTCTCACGAACATCACTGGGTCCCTCATTCTCATTAAACATACCTGGACCGTTAAGTCTTACTTGGGGGGGGGATGTTTATGACAAGGTATTGCTTGGCAGGGTGACGTTGTGGCTGGTGGAACTGGACTCTTCCAGCAAGACATTGCCCGTGTGACAAGGCTCGCATTGTGCAAGGATGGTTCGAAGTGTATATCCTAGCATTTCGTGGGCTCTCCTAGTGGCCTGATTATTCTAATTAGAATCCCATCGAACATTTATGGGATTACGTAGACCACAGGATCCTCCTGTCGACGCCAGCGACTCCCTTGTTCACTGACCTCCTGGACGTTATTTTGTTTAATTGGTCCAAAATATTTCAGAACACGTTCCGTGGTGTAGTGGAGTCAGTGGTTATCTCGGAAAAAGCAGGGTCAGCATACTACAAACAGCTAGTCGGTTCGTGAGTGTATTTTCAAAGCAAAACGTAACAACAAAAGTCTATGGAAGCACAAATACTTCAAATACCAAAGCCTTGTTGAACTTTGAATCATATCAGCTCTCTTCACGAAATCCTTAGGGAATAAATTTTCTTTAATTATCCTAAAAATCTGCTCTACCGATGAAGTGTTCATAGTAAGACCCCAACCGTAAGCAGCAATTTAAAGGTATTTTCAAAAATATTTTAATTAAGGCTATGAGGATTATTTCATCTTTTAGTAAACCTCATTGTCAAGAATAGTTTTTAAATTTGGGAGGAAAAGATTATTATAAAGAATTCGACCAAAGTTGGATTTCACTGAGTTATCTGTCTCTTTGCTATACTGAAGTTTCAGAGAATTGCTCACTCAAACCATTTGGAATCATACTGAGAAAAAGTTCGTCTTTTCATGGTTATACAGTACTTTCAGGCCTTTTCAAGTTTTCTTATGATTTTAGAATTTTAACAGACAATGGAAAACAAAACATTTGCGGTCAAGCCTGATAAGTTCAATCTAAATATTCGTCAAATTTTCCTGTACAAATTAAGAGCCTTATTCTCAGAGTCCTGCAGACTTAGGAGATCAGGAGAGGCAACAACAAAAAACACAAATCGTTATTTTTTATTTGACATTTAGCTGTGACACGCTAAGCTAAATCGATGCAGCCGTAAAACTGAATGTTGACCACCCTTTATTAAAAGCAGAATTGTTGTTTGCAATTAAAGCTAAATCAGTTATTTTAGTTTTATATTTAATAGTTAAATTAAGCTAAGTAGTTAAATTTAACTAAATAGTTAAAACTAAGATTAAAGCTATTTTTCAACGCATAATTGGTGTTTTCCGTTTCATATAAGCATGCAGCGACATCTATAGAACTGTAGATTTATTATTCCACAAATACGCTTCTGATTGATTGTAGATTTTGTAAGGCGTCAGCGAGTTTTACATTATTGATTAAATATTCATAAATACAATAAATTAGACAGGCTGGTTTTTTTTTAAATAATTTTTCTGTAACATCTTAAAAAGTTTTTGAACATCCCATGCATCATGTTCAGTTTCTCACGTCGAAGAATAAACACCATTTATAATTTTTAACAATTTTCCTTTGTGAAAATTTAAGTGTCTTATGTCATATCAATCTTCCCACGCTGATCAGGCATCTTGGGATTCAGCCTACTAGATCGGGCAAATGAGAGAGAAGACACGCTCTCACTGCATGAGGCGAAAAATATAGTACAAGGTTTTTTTGGATGACGAACAGCCACCATATGAACAAACAGGATTCAGAGCAAGATCATATCCGCACTATTAACGAAGTAATAGAAAGGAAATTAATATAATCTTCCTGAATATTGTTCGTAGATTTTGAAAAATCCTTTGATTCTCTGTATCCTTTAGATCATCTGTTAATTGTACTTTACCGAACTACAATTAGCAGATAATTGATTTAATTAGTTTAAGGAGGAGTAAGGATAAAAAAATAAGTAGAAGAATCACAAAAGGAAAAAGCATTTGGGCTGTATAAAGATTATCTGGTAGGGGATTTACTTGTATGCCTAAAACGGGAACTCTTTAATGTATGCATTACTCCAGTGTTTATCTATGCAAGTGAGACATGAGAGATAACTAAAAAACAGGAAGACAGGTTGGATGTAGCCCAAAGGGCCTTGGAGAGAAGAATGTTCCAAATAACAAAAGGAGGTTGAATAAGAAATATTAGAATTAGAGCGACTAGAGAAGATATTGTGAATTGTTGTAAAGCATGTAAACGAGATGGGTTGGACATATCAGTAGACTGCCAGACGAAAGGTGCACAAAATTAAGCAGAGTTGATACCAAGCGAAGGAAAAAAAAAAGGTAATCAAAGAACAAGATGGAGGGATGATTCACAAAGGTTTCACATGATGTGGACATTGGCTAAAAATAGAACTGGAAAGTTAAGGGTGAGGCCTATATCCATCACTGGATGGAAAGTGGCCAAAGAAGAAAAATGACAATTAAAACTCGAACTAGATATTTTCATTTTTATACTTTGTGTACGATGAGGCGAGGAAAACGGACCGTACGTGCGGTATTATTGTAAGAATAATTTGTTAATCAGAAAGGGCCGTGCAAAAGTCTTCGAGCAGATCCTTTTAAAGGTACATCTAAAAACAAACCGATGATGACTCGTTTCTTCGATTACGAAAGTATTTTTAAGATAATGTCACTGTATATTATAAGTAGGTTTCATAAAAACCAAACCATTGACTTCTATATTTGAAAATTTTCGAAGCATCTTAGCGAAGACTTGAAAATAGCTACAAAAGTGAATAATATATCCGGTGAATAAAAACCACCAATGACAGCGTAAATTCTCATCCTAATTTATGCTGCAAGTTTATTCCCGAACAGCTTTACTAGCTTCGCAAATCTTTGTATTCTCAAAAGATAAAATGTTTGAGTCTATAAAAAGGTTGCGAACACCAAACATAATCTCATACTGACGTAAAATTCTAACTACGAAATATAACTATGTTGAAATAAGTACAGAGGCCACACTGTATTTTAGAGAAACGTAAATTCTACCACCTCAATCGCTCATGGGATTCGCCTATTGCTCCGATCATTCTTTCCAGCCTCATAAGCTCCTCTAGTTTGTGATAATATGATTCGGAGAGCCATTCTTCCTTCAATCTCATCGCCGATATTCGTGTATCGTCCTTGGACGCACTATCATCCTAATGCCATTCAGCTGGTTTGAAATTAGGACTCTTTCTACAAGCCTTTTTTTTTTTTTCACTTTATTTTCCTCAAACCACAACAATGCCGTGTTGAAAGAAACATAGATCTGTTTTTCCTTAAAATCGGATGAATCACCAGAGTATAAAGAGCTTCTCAGGCACCACCACACCCACTCTCACCCAATCTGATTCGTCTCTCGGTATCAAGGACTTCCATCATTCTGCTGACCAGTAGCGACGTTCTTTACACCAGTGTAGTCTATACTATTGACTTCCATGGTTGATGTTTCGGTTATGTAACTGCCTTTCCTAAAAAAACCAAAAGTGTTCAGCTTTTTGGCATTAGGCATGTCTAGGACCATATGAGATCGGCTAACTTTCCTTTAGTTGAGAAGTCTATAAAAGGCTCTTTTTTATACTAGAAGGGTATCCATTCCAACCAAACGCCATCATTGATCCAGACTTAGCTACGGAGAATTTTTTAAGCTGTGTTCAGTGATTAACTTCATTTTTAAAATTTGAATTGACAAATAAGCATCACTCTTACTTCAATCAAAAATACATCCTAGTAATTAAATGGACAATGTGTATTTCAGTTTTTAAAAGGCTGTAATTTTCTTTTGTTTTGTTGGAAAAACCAGTTTATATAAGAGTTGAAATATTTAACAAATACGAATTGGTATTATGAAATAATGGCTTTAAATTCTTTTTCAAATATTATTTATAATTTATATAAAAATATTCATTATTATATTAGTAATGTTTAAATTTTTATAAAAAGTTATAATCTTTTAAATTTCACAAAATAACTGAGAGAAAACAAATACACCTATATTTTGTATGTATTTTTTAAAATAAATAATTAACACGGCATCAGAATATTGTGAGGGTCAGGAGAGAATACCCCTGGAGGGTAATGGATGGCAATGCTGTAGCCAGTGAAGTTCTAACTGAGGCTCGACTATCGACTATTGCTGTTATCCTCCTGCCATGATCAGAGCTCAACAACACCTTATCCCTACACTGTCCTCTACAGATAACGGGGAAGATGAAAAGCATTCTTGCTTCGCCCCTTTAAGCCAGTCCTTGTAAGGACTATATAAGAATATTGTGAGTTATGAAAGGAGATAACTCCATGAGTGGAATGATAGAACATGAGATAATATTGAGAAAGCCAAAATTAAAATTCATTACGAATACAAATTTGAAAGAAAATTATGGCAATAAAGTAATACTGTATTTATATTTATAGCCATAACATTTCTAGGTAAAGTACAAGAAAACCGCAGAGATTCAAAAATGGATTTTATCAATTTTTATTTTATTGGAAAACGTATTAGAATGGTGTGGTTATGCTCTGACCATAAATGAAAATAAAATATAAAAGATAAAACATGAAGAAAATAAATATAAGAAACTTGAATTGTATAATAGAAATGACAATAGATAAATTGTCACTTCTGTAATAAATAGATTTCGTAATAATAAATAAATAATAATAATACTTCTCTAATAATAAATAATAATAATTTTCTAATAATTAATAAATAATAATCAACAGCTATATCAAAATGCCTTTTAACTTGATGATGGTCCAAAATTTGAACCAATTTGATAAAAAAATTGCTCGTCGAAAAATAAGCAAGCACTTATCAAGATTCATTTTTTTCTGCCTGTATACTCTATTCTGGGTCCATGGCGCAAATGAATTTTATTTATATTTGTGTTAACTTAAATCCTTAAAAGAATGTGTTCAGCCAATACAATGTTTGTTTCTGGGTCGCCATATATATATATATATATATATATATATATATATAAGTGACACACGAATGGTCTGCAATAATCGCCACTCTCCTCAACTATAATTAGAAAAGTGGCTCAATGCTGAAACTTTGATAATTATAGTAGATTATAAAAGTGAGATATGCGTCTCATTAATATTGGTTTGGTCGAAAGCCTTACTATCTTAGTCAAGGGGCAACTAAGCATAATTAATTATTGATTATAAAGATACCTAATTATCTTGGAACTCACAACTGGATATCTTGTGGATGAAAGAGCTAAACCTGCTCGATCTTGCTGTTCCAACAGACCCAATGTTTATCATTAGCAAGGTCATCATGCAGAAATGAATTTTGTGCTCGAGTTCGACGGATTTAGTGTTTCTATATTATCGGTTCGATATCGTAATCCATCTTACTCAATGTTCCCCTATCAGAATAAAGTCTATACGACGTCCCTTGATTACCACTCTCATCTTTGTTAGGAATCAAAGATTCCCAACAAAGCATTAAGTAAAGATTTCTTCAAAATAATGAAGATTTTTTAAGTCTCATTAAAACGTTTTCTTGTATTTAAGATGGAACTGAATAATACACCCGTTCAGGAGAGAGCTCGAAGGAGCTCAATATCTTGTGTATTCTTGTTCATCTTTAATTCATTGTGCTTGATTGAAATTATTAAGAATCTTATGAGCAATGGACTGCCGGTGGTCCATGGACAGATTAATGGAAAACTGTGGTACTGGTTAGAGATGTTTCGGTCAGTTATCCCTTTAATGATACAAGACGTCTTAGTATCATAGTAGGATATAATAATCTTCTTTGGTTAGTAAGATCTGGGTAGGTATGAATTCCATCAAACACCCGAAGAACCTTTATAATGGCTGTTCAGATGAAGAAAAGTTAGCCTGATCTCATCTGCAGGCAAACAAAGATTTTTACTCTCAAGAAATTCTGACCAATATAGAATTTAAAAAAAGTTAAAGAAAGATTTTTAATTTTTTTTTTAGCCCCGGCGCAAATTAGATTTAAATAAGGATCAGGATGTATCGGATGATAATCGGATAATGTCACATTCCTTTTTTTTAAACGTGTATATAAGCCGTCGTGATGGTAAACCATTTCAGGTTGCCAAAATCATAATATTTAGGAACTCTATCTCTCTTCTAACTTCCGTTCTCTCCCCCAACCATCACACACACACACACACACACACACACACACACACACACACACACACACACACACACACACACACACACACACACACACACACACACACACACACACACACACACACACACACACACACTGTGAGAGTGGAATATACTTTGATAATTAATTTGTATCAGCATATAAGACAATGGCTATCACCTAGATCAGTGCTTCCCAAACTTATGGATGTAAAGGCCTCTTTCGAAAAATTAGAATATTTCACGGCCCCCATCGAAAAAAAATCGTAATACAGACATATATTATTATAATATTTATTGTATTTATATTCAATACAAAACATACACAGCGAATATTGCAAAAATATGAATGAGCATATATTTACTAATATTCATTAAGCGCCGAAATACGCAAGAAGCAAAATTTGCGAACCAACACCAATGTGTGATTTTTTTCATTAAAATATAAAAAATAACAAAAAAGAAATAATAAAAATTAAATACGTTTCTTTTAAGATAAAAAAAATCTACTTAGTCTTAAAACATTTTAAATTTGTTTTCATTATTTCACGCCCTGCCTCAACAAAATTAACGGCCCCTAAGGGGGGCCGCGGCCCACAGTTTGGGAAACGCTGACCTAGATAACAGCGCGCATGCTACAAATCCAACCAATGAGTTCAGACTATGGCTATGAAATTTGTTTTCTTTCAGGTGCGCCAATTTTCTCCACACACAAAATCATCCTTGAATACATTTTATAGTAATTATGTGTACATTCTGGTATAAATATGAGTTTGGACAATTCGTACAGTTCGTGCTGTTGCCATCCTAGATGGATTTCTCCCTAAGTGAAAGGTCAATAATAATAATAATAATAATAATAAAAAAGGTATTGATTCAAATGCATTACATGACAATCAGGTAAACAAAAGCTCTTTCGGAACTTGCTAGCTTCCTATTTTAATTCTTTTTTTCTATTTATCATTCTTTGTTTACACTCACAGTGCCACACTGCTATATATTGTTTCTCTATCGAATTATATACACGTTTAATTTGACTCGTGAGCTAAGGAATTTTTTCTATATTTTTATTGATTATTTGTTCGTTTTTTCCTGTATTTTTACATAATCCAGAAACCGTACTCTAGAGACCAAACGTGGAACTTTTTCAGCCACTTCAGGCCTCCAATAATCGAGAAGGTGGTCTCATAATCTGCGGCGAAATTCATCTCCCACCTTAAAGACAATTACAAACATCCACGTCCGCGGCGGTCTCCGCAAACAGGATATGCTCGTTTCCAGATGTAGCTCGCGGATGGTCTTCATGTAAATCACGAAGTACCAACAAATATCTTGAGTGTTATAAATTCGTCACGATAGTACAGAATAATAGAATATAAATCCTATTAATGCCTATAAATTACTGGGAATCTCAACTAAAATCAGTAATAAAATTATTATATTTTATTGGTGATTATGGCTAGTCATTGGCCAATATTTTTGACATTCATTGCTAACCAGACCCAGAGACTTCATTAATATATTCTTCAAGAGATGAGTAAAAATTGCCCAAATTTTGCTTATCTCGAAGAAACAAAATTTAACTTATCTCGAAATAATAACAATAACTTTGCTCCAATTTTACATAAACCTTGGGATAAAAAAAACGGAATGGGGCAAAAATTTAGTAAATGGGAAGGAAAGAAACATGTAGTATGAATTGAAAAGATGAAACGATAACAAGGATCTTTAAAAAAAATAACCAAAAAAATGAAACTCATCCCATATCCTAGCCTGAGGGTTTTTATTCAGAAATGCAATACAAGAAGAGAAAATGAAGCAGACTAGAAAGTAAGGTTTTTAATCCCAAAGAAAGAAAGAACACACAATAGATGTAAAATCTGAAGAATGGTAACATCCTAACGACAGATTAACAAATCCTCACGAATAAAAAAAAAAAAAAAAGGGCGACCTGTGGAAAGTAAAAGAGAAGATAAATACAAGTTACGTCATCTCAAAAAGAAACATTGAGCAAACACACGCTCTGATCCATGACTTGAAAACGTATACAATAGGAAAGAAATATGCTTCTAGAATAACAATAGACACCGCCTTTGACAAGACTGAACTCAAAACTACTCCAGAACATCATTAAATAGGTCCAACAACCATGCATAAAATGATCAAAGCACGATACGCTTATAGAGAACTTACTAAGTGGCCTATAAATAGGAAACTAATATGAAATACTTACAGATGGCAATAAAACTCGGTTGTATGGTTTTTAATATATGTTAAGTGTCTTTAGAGATGTGTAATGATTGACTTATTATTCATGAAACATCCCGTATATACACTCATGAGTCAAAACATTATGGCCATCTATCCAGTTGCGCGTGGGCCTCCTTTGCCCAGTATAACTGGTTGCACCCGTTTTGGCATTGCCTCCAACTTGACCAAGGAAGGCATCCTGGATAGAATAACGTCCTGCAATTAGGCAACCGAGAAAAGTACTTTTGTCAATAGGTTCAATGGGGATGAGAGGATTCAGTGATGCCCCTCCCACGACAATAATCTCTATACCAGGTTGTTACTCGTAGTTTAAGGATTGGAGAGTGAGTGTATTAACTACTCGGCCAACTAGGCCGACAATTAATTATCTCTCACATCAAATAAACAATAAGCAAATTCTACACAGTTAGAAATACTAGCAAAGGCTATTAATATATTCTTAATTGCTTTTAATATTATTAATCAAGACTCGCTCCGGTATGTCTATGTTATAAATTTTAAAACGTTCTCATTTATATTTCCGAATATGAAAATAAAGATTTGAAATTCTAACTAAAAAACACTATTCCAGTAAGTTACAAATAATCATATTAACGTTCTTTAATAATTTTTATTGAATGTTTTAAGTATTTTGCAATTTTAATTTAGAAATATAATTGAAAGTATTATTTTACAAATTATTGAAATATATTTTTAAAAATATTGAATTATTTACAGTAATAAGAACTATATTAGTCACACTACATATCATTAATTTTTTTATTTATATATAAAATACACAAAAATAACTCATTTATTATTTATTAATGCTGTGGCATTAATAATTAAGTATTGATCTTAATCTTAATATTTTGAATATCAAAGGCATTCTTATGACTTATCATTATAAATTACAAGATGTGACGGAACGTTTTTTCGTTTATTAATGCTGTGGCATTAATTACACAAACATTGTCAAGGAATGTATCGAGATCGATTATGATTAATGCTTTTTTATGTATTTATTTCGAAGATGTAAGAGAGAGTTAGTTATGAAGCGAAGATGTTAACAAGAAAAACGGATGAAAACGAACAGAAAGGATACAAGCAATCTTACCCGTTCTAATAATTGTCTCACGATGTATAGCAAATAGCGCCTCGTGATTTCTAGATACATCAAATGTTCCAAATTCGGTGAGTAAAACGCGGTCATGTATTGCACAAGAGTGATCGACTGTGGCTGTAATTGGTTGGCAGATATCCGAACAGCTGATGATCATTACGCGGATCAAATGTATGCATCGTTGTTATCAATGCGATCACAGAGTAAATTGCATATCGTATAGGGAATTGAGGTCATTTCCTTCCAAATGGCGTGTTTCCAGTTTCATTCTCGTACCTTAGCCACCTAACGAGCTTCTAGTTGGAATCCTAAAGTTACTTTGACCTTTGCTAGTTTCATTAAGTGATAAAAAAAAAGAATTGTTAACCCTGATAGAACGGAAAATAACTAGATGTATTGCAGGGAGGTGGAGTAAATAAATATCTAATTTAAAATCTCTGTTATTATTTAAAGTATAGAATCATATAAAAAGTACAGTGATATAGGAAGATATAACACACATAAATGACATTTATACCAAGACATAAGCAGTGGGTCTGGATTCGTCCTCCCCCCCCCCCTTTAAAAATGGATCCCATCGATTCTCACCGAATTCATCGTTTACTAATGCTGTGTGTGTTTAATATTAATTTTACATTCAAAATAAGGCAATTATTTATTCCATTTTGTTTTTGTATTTTAAGAGCATAAGAATATTATCGCGTGCTACTCTATGGTTGGTTAAAAATATCGATCTTTTAAAATTTTCTTTAAATTACTTTTACCAACCACTTTCTTGAACATAAGGAAATTTCTATAAAGCCAATAATTTCTACGATATGTCAAATAAGAGCCGTATTGTCTTTAAATGTTTTATTTTAAAGTGACCCCTCACTTTATTTCTCTTTATTAAGCGTAAAACAAAACTCCTTCTCCAAGAAATAAGTTTTAAATCTGTATTTGATTGCATTAGAGTCCTTGTTTTTGAATTCCCTCCCCCCTTTTGTTTTTGGAAACAAAGTTCACAGCAGCTATTTCCTGCTTCAAAACTTACAACTGGGTTCGTTACATATTTCCTTCCCATATTTTTGTTTACCAGAAATACTGTTCCAGCAACACAGTATGGTAACTATATTTTTTCATAGCACTATATAGAAGCATGCGCCACTTCCACAACGAATTGGTTACACGACCCGATGAAAAACCGTTCTAGGTTTGATTCTATTTCTTTCTCGACCTTTGAAACGGCAGTAAGTAAAGTTTTTCCCTCATTGAAACCTTGGTTTTTAAACTCGTGTCTCAAAGCTCGACTATAGAACTCACACCATGATAAACAATAATGCGAGTGTTATGATTTAGGACGAGACAGCTTCAATTGTCTGCTGTACTCTCTATTGAAAAGCTTTGATTTATTCATAGCTTGCCCTCACTATCAGTGGAAGCTGAAGACTAGCTGCCCATCTGTCATCAAAACGTTTGATAGAGTATAAGGAGCTCCATTTACCCCATTTGGGGAATAAAATAAGTTACTGGATTTTTAATGTATTATTCCATTGAAGGATCTACTCCGTGAAAACACTAAAAGCCTTGTTTTAGACCACCTCTGAAAACACACAAAAAACAAAAACAAGAAATACCGTTTCAACAGCAACTGCACTTCCGTTTTTAAACTATCATATTATGTAAAACTGTTTTTATTACTTAACATAAGTGGCGCATGTGCTTGTAAAACACCTTATCCTTATAAGGACTGGCTTAAAGGGGCGGAGTAAGAATGCTTTTCATCTTCCCCGTTATCTGTAGAGGAGAGTGTAGGGATATCTGTAGAGGACAGTGTAGGGATAAGGTGTTATTGAGCTATTAAATTAAAGCTCTGATCATGTTAGGAGGGTAACAGCAATAGCCGAGCCTCAGTTAGAACTTCATTGGCTACAGCATTGCCATCCATTACCCTCCAAAGGTATTGCATTGAATGAATCAATCACCACATCTCACGGTCGATTGATTCTTATCTATCTATAAATCTGAAATAAAAATTTTATTGTATGAAATTTTCGGTGTATTTAAATAATAACTAATAACTTCACTTTAACAAAATTATTTTGATAAATTTCTTTTTATATTAAATTATAATTTATCTTAAATTTTATTTTATAAGCAATTATAAACTTTTCTGTATATTTTAGAAAGTATTACTATCATAATTATAAGGTCCATATGTTCATTCTGAATATTGATCTAATAAATACATGTGAATGATAACAGAAAAATTGCCATTTTATGTAATTGAAACAAACACGATTAAAAAGTTATTTATTTTCTGTTCTTTAACCTTTTACTTGCACAAATATTTATGCGACTTTATTAGAATTTTCTGCCAGAGGTGTTTCTAATATTCGACCAGTATTTCTACTATAACTCACATACAAGCGATTTTTGTTCTGAAACATCAGAATTGCTGAATTTTAAAATTTTACATTTGGTCATGAGTTTTAGCCCGAGTTTATTATAGCAGGGAAAAGGACTGCTTTAAAAAAAAAAAAAGAAAAAAAAAAGCGGAATGTCTTTATTTTGTAAGCCACGCCCATTCCATCTCTCCCTCACAACAAATACTCCACCCTGTAAATCTGTTTTCCCCGCATTACCCGACTGTCGGTCAAAAAGGTAGGCCTCCCTTAGTAGAATTATTAATGATGAGCTTTTTGTTCGTACACTTAAAACATGAGCAGAGCAGCTCCCTATTAAAATTGTATGAGACGTAGCCAGCAGATGTTTCTATAAAAATAATGTTTATTCGTGATAGTGGTTCGTTCAGCAGTCATTTTAGGGTCCTCCGGAGGTTTCCAAGTTTGGAATATCTACTACAGAAGGCAATCAAACAAAGTACCAAAGAAAACAAGAAATAGTACAGGGCTGTACTTTTTTTCCCCTTTTACCATTGTAAGGCCTTTTCGTGAATAAACCGTTACGTTAATTATTATTCTCCACTGAATGTATTTCTATTTACCATTTTATTTCGCTTATTACAAAATTTATTACTGAAATAAGTTCGAATAACAATTTAATGCGAATTCTTTTCATTTAAATTAGCTAAATTGTGGGTTGTGTACGGTACGCAGCGCCCTCACGTAATAATAATAATAAATTTAGAACAGCTTTGACTATATTAAACAAAATAATTTTTTAAATAAGAAATATTTTAATAAAATAATTACTAATACTAAAATAAATACTTACAAATTTATTTTTATTTCATGTGATTATTTAAATAAATAGCTGTTCCGAAATTTATTAAATATTAAGGAAATAGTCCTGTACACCATAATATCTTTTGTATAAAAATTCAAAATGAACATTTTGTGTATTTATTTCTCTTACGAATTTTATTATTATGAAATAAGCCTGAATAATAACTTAATGCAAATTCCTTTCATTTTAATTAAGCAAATTGTGTACGATATGCTGCGCCCTCACGTAATAATAATAATAAATTTGGAATATTTGCAATAGGTTTGACTATATTAATCAAAATAATTTTTTAAATAAGAGATACTTCAATAAAATAATTATTAATACTAAAGAGAATATTTGCAAATTTACTTGATTTCACAAAGTTATTTAAATAAAAAATAAATCCGAAACTTATTAAATATTAAAAAATGATCCCGTACAATGTAATGTACGGGATAAATTTTATATTTAACATTCTTTGTATATTTAATGATAAATTTCATTTCTAGTATTTTATATATTATTTTTATTTCGTTCATTTTTATTTTTTAATAATTAATAATAATAACACAACAATAGTAATTGTTAATAATAATAAACTTGTTGATAGTATTTTTATACTGCATAAAATTATGTTTAAATTAAAAATACACTTAATTTGATATAAAAATTTAAGAAATATGACAGTGACTTCGAGTAAAAATAGATTTTTATAATTGGAAATGCTATGGCAACTCATAATATTTCTGTTTTAAATTTTTTGCTTAAAACTTAATTTATTTACATTATATTAAAGGATATAATAAACTAGAATAAGTTTATCTAATTTAAGTATTTTTAGACTCCCTCCTCCCACCAAATATTAAATCTAGAATATTTCCACTAAAAATAATGCTTCATTATTGTAAATTAAAAAAAAAAAACATATTTCCTTAACGCAATGCATACGAAAGCTTATCCTCTTTCCTATAATAATATATTTTTATTTAAATAAAATTAAAATACAAACATCAGAACAAAATATGTATTTATTTATTTCCAAAATTATTTACGCTGTTCACTTTCCCGTAATGAGATAAAATGCAATATCCAAAAGATCTTTCGTCCTGTTACAAACAATACTTATAAAAGTGATTTGTCTGTTTGCTACAAGAACAGACAAGTGCTATATTCCACGCTATGGCCTGTGGCTATCTCAATAGCACAACGTATCTGTGGGTTAGAATGACATTCCTTCGAAGATAAATTCCAGACACTCTTTATCTATTATTCTGGCCATCAGCGTTCTGATAGACAGATGTATATGTGGTGGTGCACGTACATGCTGGGGTCTAGTGATTTATTGTCGAAATGACGCAAGCTATGTAGCTGGACTCAGCTTGATTTATTTCTGTCATAAGAATGTCATTGAAGAACTACCTTCATCTATTCAGGCTTACGAAAAACACTATTCTGTTAGGCTCTAGTTTCCAGTATATCGGTCAGTCAGAATATAGACAGTAGGGTGGTTGGGGGGGGGGGTGACGCTAGAAGAAAGATGTACAGAGTAAAGGAATTGTGTGACCTTTCGAAACAGTTTTTATATCTTTTCTGAAGTGCCATTCAAAGATGAATCTGACAGATTGCGCTACTTCTCACACTTAAGGCAAAAAAAAAAAAATGAAACAATAATACTGATAGGTGTTGAAAGCAGGAAGACCACGTAGAAGTGGTATCCATGACAACCAACAACAAAAGTAAAGTTATATCATGCCGAGAGGGAACCCACCATCGAAAATTCGACATTACACCCATTTTTATCTTCTTTACACTAAACTAATGCTATTATTCTGGAATAAATAGAGATTTTTGGTTTTAATCTGGGTCACCGTTCCACCCAATCATCTCAAAGAAAACGTAAAGGCTTTTGATGGTAAACTCAGAAGTAAGGTGTCAAGTGTACCCATTATTCCACGTGGTTTAAATACAGATTAAGGGAACAAAAATATAATTATCTTCAATGTTAACTAAGACCGACTTTGGATGGGCTGTTTAATTATAAACAGATGCTCCAGATCTTCATTTACTTAATCTAGGCTTCTCTCTCTCTCTCTCTCTCGAGCTGTTTGTTTATATTCTGTTTCCATTTTATCCTCAACTATTGACTTAATTAGGCCACATTTATGCACTTTTATTCTGTGATTACCATACATATATATGCAAACGATGCAATTAAAAGTTCTTACGATGCCAAAACCTTTGGAAAATAACCAGTCTTGAGACCGAGATTAGGAAAGATGATGGAATAAAAATAAAAGAGGAAAAAGGAAATTGCGTAAAACGGTAACTGTAAAAGAGATGTTTAAGAAGTAAAAGCCACTTCACTCAAGCTGTGGACAAGATGGGGACAGATAATAAGGAGAACTGCTTAAGTTAGTCTAGGAAGTATGTGAAAATGCACACAGGGGTGGCCGACAAAAGAGAGAGAGAGAGAGATGAAACACATGGTCGTGATGCAGTGGAAGGAAAACGATAAAAGATAAGTATCTAGGATATTACGGATGACGAAAAGACAAACAGGAAGTTGGAAGAATGCAAGAGAATAGCAATGATAACGGAAAAGATGTTATATAAGTTTTAAAAGAGGCTTAAGTTTAACTTCTACGGTTGCTCACTCCAACAGTATTGTTTGATCAGATAAGGCTATGAGACCAGTGTATTATTGCCAGTAAATTGCATTTTTTTTGGCTCGTTTGTCTGTTTTGCGAGGTTAAAAACCGTTCTACTTCTGTATGAAGCTAACTCAACTTTCAATGGAAAAATCTGTATAAAACTCTGTATATTATATTAAGAAATATAATACATTAATATATTATATTATTAATATAACATAATATATATTATATATAATATATATTCGGAAACAAAGCAATTGATTGTGAAATAAACAGAAAGGTGAACATTAATTGAATTAAAATACACAGATAATAAACAGTAGGCAACACAGAACACTCGTTTGAACAGATAGCTGTACACATTTCATAAATATTCCCGTTTTTTTTTTTTAATGAAAACAAATGACCTTTTGCCCCTGTAAAGAGAGTCATAAATTCAAAACTAAACGAGTTCTCTGTTTGCAAAGCCAACTACGTTAGCAAACCAGATGGAGCTAAATTTAGAATCCATTTGTTCCTCTTCAAAGATAAACTAGCCCTAAGGATTAGTGAAATTCATAATAGGCATCGAGAAATGCCATTCATATCATTGGACATACGAAATTGCCTGTGCAAATGCAAGACACGCATGAACAGACTTCTCATTTTCTGACTTGTTAGCGTCCATTAAATCAGAAATTAATACGAAGTGATAATAAGGAAACGAAGAAAATAGCCCTTGTGTTAAAAGAGATTATAAAGTCAGAGAAAGAGAATAAAAAAAGAGGAAATATAACGCACAATAAAAGTGCGAACCCACCCTGATTGACTCAATGAGGCAGCAGTTAGTCAAATGAGTCGTTTTAGCACTTAGAAAGCCAATATTTGTGTAGGGGCAGCGCCAGTCTATTTCGAGGTTAGACGAAGCCGCGCGAGTGTGTCTATATTTATTCTTTAAATGTCCGTCATAGTGTAAGCGTCAGAAGTGCTTCATATACTTTCTTGATTTATATAAACAGGAAATGAAGTCATATTTTTATTGTCTCGGGTCGTTTGGTAGGTTAAAAGGCTGTTAGGAAGTGTTTATGAAGAGGAGAGAAGGGAGATGGGGTGTATAGGCTACGTTTTCTTGGGGGGGGGAGGGGAGGAATAGTTGCCTGAGTAGCTCTTTAAAGTGTTCGGGGAAGTGTTAACGGACGAGCGGAATTGGCTGGGAGTGCATTATGTGCACGTAATTGCGAAGAAATCTTTCGACGCAGCCGACATCGCTGATGGAGGTCATGCGATTGAGAAGTTCGCAAGTAGAATCGTAGATTTTTTTTTTCTTTTAAGTTTCCGGTCTGTAGATATTTTTCATGTTGCCCATACATAGCACTCTATTTTTTTTTCTGCCGTTTTTGATGTATTCGCGACTTTATCGCGAATAGGGGACTGTCCACGTTGTTCTTTAATAACAAATCATTTGTCACTGCCAAGTAGCGTTCTGCGATAAAAAAAAAAAAAAAAAAAAACATGTGAAGAAGTCTAATTTATTCCGTCGATTGGTATTCATGTCACTGCAAAGGGGGACCAACATCCGGGACTTTTGTGTCTACTAAAGAAGTTGTTGATTGAAGCAAATGACGTATGCTAAATAGGTCTGGCTCTGTGTTTTTTTTTTTTTTTTACCAACGGTATGCTAATTTCTCCTTATGTAATCATCTTTCTTGGCGTCTGGAACGACGGGAACTGCCCTTAAAAGAAGCAAAAAAAGTATACTCCTTTCCATTATTTCAGGCCAACATTAAGTTGAACCTACAAGCCGAGATGTACTGCGTGATGTCTGCAAGAAAAATATTTCACTTTGATAAGGGGGAGTAGGGAGGGACGGACTTAATACTTAACTAATGTTAGTGTGGGCTTTTTTGGAGTTGTGCACGTTAAGACCAAAGTTCTCGTGATGGATCGGCCAACCTCACGCAAAAAGCCACCTTCCTTATCTCCCGTACACATTCGCTAGAAGACCTGGCCTCAAGGAGCGTACACCTGCTACAGAATCACCGCTTGGGATATTTTTAAGTGGATCAAGACCAGAGAGTGGCACGCAGAAAACTAGTATGGTCAGACGTGCATCAACGGACTTACGCCGTCACACGGCACGATCTTTCTCGATGACCCCATCACATTAATGTCTCCATAGCATTCTCCCTGTTTTTATCTTACTTGTAATTCTCTCTCTCTCCCCTCCCGATGTCCTCTTTTTAATTCTCTCTCTTTCCCTTTCTTTGTTTCTCTTCTCTCTATCTTTCTCCACATCGATTTATTCTATTATCTTTATTTCCGTATTTTTATCTCATTTTCCCCCCTTTAATCGCACGCAGAAAGTAAATATCAATCTAGGAAGGAACACAGTGTTCGAAAAAAAAATTATGCGCCTATATTTTTAATTTTATAATGTATACTTACTGCAAGTTTATTTGAAACTAGGAGATCGAATCGCTTCATGGAAATGAATAAACAATAGTTGTTGTTTTTTTATGTTGACTATAGTACAAGAGGTTTGTCTCTTTCCCTTTTAAACAATGTGTTTTGGATTGGAATACTTTCACCATGAGAACGTTGCCTAACAAGCGCATAAAAAAATGAAAAAAGAAAATAATGTTAGACAAAAAGCAAGTTATCGTATCCAAATTTTAGACATTTCTTTTTTTTTTTTTTTTCGTTCAAGTGAAATTGACTTGAATATAAAAAAATAAAATAAAAATAAATAAAAACTGCAAATACGTTTACTCGAGAACAATAAAATCTACATCAACAAACAATTGCATCACTCGATCTAACAATTAAAGTTGAAAAGAAGTCGCGCGCTAAAACAAACCAAGAAACAAAACCGAAAGTGAAATTTCATTCGTTAACAACAACAACTAAGCAATGACGTAATAATGAATAGAGGATAACAATAATAGATAAATAATCATTAATTTGTACTCACATAGTCAAATGATAGGAGAATGCTTTCCATCCTCTAGGCCTATCAAACACATTATTTAGCACATTTTGTAACTTCCTATAGCGAGGATCTCTTTGTCGCGGTCTATAATTGAGTGGTTTGCCTAGCAAACTGAGCCGTGGCTGAGCAAGACGGTTGGACCCACTACACCTAGTTATCGTCTTCCGAAGCCCTCCATCCGATGCAAACCCACTTTCTAAGTCACACAACTCTATGAATGCCACACGGCCGGGTTTATCCCTCTTGATACGGGAGGTGCTATCACTTTTCGGCATGGAGACCTCGGTATTGTCGGGTTCCACACACACTGTTTCCATTTCACCCTCGGAGTCCTCTTCCACCACGGGATGCGTCCGACCCATCTCAGCTCTCCGCCGATTAGCCCGAGTAGCAGCGGCGACACCGATGGAATTCCCTACTGACATCCCCCCCCTAACCGTAACACCTTGCACACACCAAAGCGACTTCTTCAACGACGCTTATCGTGTCTGAGTACGTTTTTCCCCCCACCCCTACCCCTTTCACTGTCTCACGTGGTACACGAAGAGCACCTTCGTCTGCACAGGACGCTGGGCATCATGGGATATCATCTGTCCTGTAACCTGTGACAAGGTATCGTCTTTGGAGAGTTTATTTTGGGCATCCCACTGCAGCTTGTCTTTTTTTTTTTTCTCTCTCTATCTCTCTTTTCCTTTCTCTCTCTCTCTTTATCTATCTATCTCTCCTCTACACGCACTCTTGACGTCCAAGATGATTGGAGTCAATACTGGACCTTACCGGATGCTAGTACTAGACTGTACTATTGCACGTGCGGAATACGTACACCGTTTTGTGCTTGTTGTGTGGGTTTTGTTTCACGTGGTTGGTACGCATGCGCGCGGGAGCGTTCGCTTTCTCTTTCTTTGTTTCTCTTCTCATTTTTTGTTGTTGGGAGTTTTCTCATATGTTTTCTGACCCGAAGCCACGATATGTATCGGGACAAAAGTGCGTTCTTGGAGAGAGAGAGAGAGAGAGAGAGAGCACATGGTTTGTAGTTTTTATCGATAACTGTATGCAATATGCGACCTTTTTAAGAAACTTATAGCAATTTTATACTTCAAAAACGGGGTTAATGGAAGAAGTTTGGCTTGAATAGATATGGAAAGTCAAATACCTCACTCTAATATCGAAATAATGCGATAGATATATCTTATGGCTATTTTCAGAAAAGTTTTTTTTTTTTCCTAATCAAATGTTTCATTAATGATTCTACAAATCGCTCTAAAAATTTCAAATAACAATTTGATTTTAGATACATTTATGACATTATTTAATTTTACTTAAAATTATCTTTATACTATTGGGATTATATATTTATTATTTATTTCTTAAATATTCTTTACTTTTATTTATGTTGTTTTATTATTTTATTTATACTATCAACAAAGCTGGTATTGTAGGAAGTCAAATGAATAAATTCATATGGAATGAGAGAGAAATTAGTCGAAACACTAATAAAACAGCTGTAAACAAGACAGTGTTCAAACCAATTTTAACTTATGGCTCTGAGAGCTGGGTCACAAGTAAAATACTTGACCAAAGACGAAGTCCTGAGAAAGATTAGGGGACGTGAACAGATGGCATCAATGGCAATATCATATTAAAAACGAGGATATTAGGAAAGAACTTGACATTGTCAGCATCCAGGAATGCGTTAGCAGAGCTAATCTCAGATGGTATGGTCACTTAAACAGAATGGGAGACGAAAGATTAGCAAAACAAGTGTTCTATGCCAGGTTGGCAGGAAAACGACCCAGAGGAAGACCAAGATATAGGTGGATTGATGCGGTACAAAATGCCTTAGACGATAGAAATATAAGACCTGATAATGTTGGAGTCTTGACAAGTAACAGACTGATTTGGAGGAAAATTGTAGATAGGAAGTTAGTAATGATGTAATTTTTTCATGTAGTACTATCATATCCTTTACGCCCCTTGAGGGTACATGTCAGGAATTTGATGATAATGATATTATTATTATTTTATTTTATTTATATTATTTTATGTCATAATTATTTGATGAAAATTTCCTTAAAAGGAATTGAAAATTTTAAAATGATTAAATTATTTAATATTTAATTAAAATAATTTTCATTAAATATATTTAATTTCTAATAAAAATGAAATCAAAATGATAATTTGATTTTGGATATTTATTATTTTATTTAAATTTACCTAAAATTACTTGCATTGATGTATCGATGTTATTATTTTTAAATAAATAAATAATATAAATAAAGCTAATTTTATTTATATTTACCACGTGAAAACTCCCTTAGAAAGAACTGGAAAATTTTTAAAATGAAACATTTCTTCCCTTATAATACAATTTTTATATACTAGATGTTTTCTTACGATAAACTCACAAAGCATTTGCGAAAGATATTATCCCAGCTAGTGGTTCCGACGTAGCTATCCGTTATAGAAAGGAATTCCGATTTTTTATTGTTGACTCTTTTTTTTTTTTTTTTTTTCAAATAAACCCATTCATTTACTTTTTTCTCTGTTGAGACTGCAACACATTAAAAAACTCGAACATTCAATAATAATATTGCCAAATAGAATTAGAGAATATTATATGCAAGGTTATTGTATTTTTTGTATCTTTGAAACGGATATGACGTCATGCATATAATATTGACACTGTTTGGCAATGTTCTTTGTATCGGAAGTAATAATGCAACTTACAATTCACTTATGATCTTTAACTCAAATATTAATTTTTAATTTAAAAATAAAGAAAAAATTTATTCTATTTATTATAAAATTAAAATTAAAACTTTAAAATTTAAAAAATAAAATCAATCTGCTAAACATTACTTTTAAAAATTTTAAATTTTTAACATTATAACATTGACACCTTAAATTTTTAAAAATAAAAATTTAGAAATATCCTAACTTTATAGTACCTGTGAATTCGTATTAATGTTTAGCTATGCTTGTTGCATAGTTAATATTTTGCCAATCTAATATGGTACATACATTGGATTGCTTGATTTGTAAGACAATTTTATACCCTCTTAAAAAGTAATTAATATAAATTAAATTACACATATCAGTAATACTTTTATTAAGCCATAATAAAAGTATTACTGACTGAGTTTCAAATGACAAATTTTATTATTATTTTCATTTTTATTGATTCTTTTAGGCAAAAAAATTTAATTCATCAATACGAAATTCTCGTGTGTACAGATGGGAGGAATCTGATGATTCGCACAGGGCGGAGTGTAGGACACTGTGATAGTATTACCTAATCAAGTTTATAAGTATTTTTATAATGCTTTGCGAAAGACTGCATTTTGCTTTTCTTGCGTTTCATTGGTTTTATTGTCACGCTGTGTTTTATTGCATTCACCATTGTTATATTACTTGGAAACCAGAAAAGACTGGTTGGCAACAAACTCAAAATAGTGTGTGTGTTATGTTCCATCGAGTCGTTTTCGATTCCTGGTGATTCTATGAACATACATGCTCCATTCAGATGACCATATCTTTCAGAATTTCCAATCACACTCCAGTTGCTTCTTTAACTCCATCCACCCATCTAATTCTTGGTCTTCCTCTTCTCCTGCTTCCATCAACTTTAGCAAGCATCATCATATTCTCCAGACTGTCATTTGCTCGCATAATATGTCCGAAGTATGACAATGTTTGCTTGATAATCATAGCTTCGAGGGAACAATCTGGCTTTATTCTGTCTATCACTGATTTATTGGTTTGCTTTGCAGTCCATGGTATTCTTAGTAAGCATCTCCAAATCCATAATTCAAATGCATCTATCTTCCTTCTTTCACTCTTTCTCAAGGTCCACTTTCACATCCATACATTGGCGATCTGATCTCTCGTTCCTCTGCCTTTTCGAAATCCTGCCTGTTCATCTGGCATTTCTCTCTTCCTGAATGGTTCCAGTCTTTTCTGAATGATCTTAAGTAAGACTTTACTTGCACGAGAAATCAGTGCTATAGTTCTGTAATTTTCGCACTCTCTTGCATCGCCTGTTTTCAATAAAGGTATATAAACTGATTTTTTCCCCATTCCTTAGGACCTAGGCCATGTAGTTGTGATCCAAATTTAACATTGAGCTGTTAAAATTTTAACTGCCTCTTCTCCCAGGGCTCTGAGCAGCTCAATGGGTATTCCATCTCCTCCTGGTGCTTTCTTACTGGATAGCTGTTGCAATGCCCACCTCACTTCACTCTCCAGTGAAATGAGGTGGACATTGCTCACCATAATCATAATTCTGCTCTTCAAATTTCTCAATATTACGATGTATATTATTCGTACAAAGAAATTTATCATTGAAGCGTTTCTGCAGGAAGAATTCAAGATGAGCAACCATTCAGATTACTGCCAATAACGAAATCTATTCACTTCGAAAATAAACACTAAGAATGATCAAAGTTCAAATACCGATATAAAGACAACAAAATAAAATGCCGACGAAAATTACATACATTAGTTCGGGAACGACAAAATAAAAAGGAATGATTAAGAATAATCTTTTCTTGATCCTTTTTTTTTTCTTTGTAACATTTATTTATTGTCATTTTGCAATATATTATTATCCAGAAATAGATTTATTAATGTATTTGACAAACACAGCAATACTCAAAAACAAATAATGATTGAAGAATAACAATAGACAAATAAATAAATTAATTAAAATAACAATAGATAAAGTTTTTAAACGTAACTAATCTCAATTTATAAAACAGTTTAACTGATGTCCACTGAAATATTTGTATTTTATTACAAGATATCTGTATTTCTGATAGAATTATATGAATTATGTGAAATAGCAGATATTTATTTAGTTTTGAAGAATTTCAATTGTTTATGGGTGCGATAGATGCGCCGCATTGTTATATTCATGTAGAAAAATGTACTATCAAACTATACTTGTTGTCTATTGTTGTATAACCAGCATGCATTATGGAATTGTTATGATAGTAATAGAGTCTGTTGTTATCCAACAATACTTGATAAAAGAGAAATCAATCCTGCTTGCTTATCTTTACTGTTTATATGTAACGTGTCTCGTGTAAGATGGTAAGAAAGGTGAAATAAATTTTATCTAAAGCATTTAAATTACTCTACAAAATACAAGAAATAATTATATAAAGCAAAAATTCCATTAAAATTTTTTATATTTGGAAAAAAAATTTCAGCTTCAATTAATGACGAAACTTTCAATTGTTTTTACACAACTACTGAAAATAATATTTGAATACTTAAATTTTCCATTGGAGCATTCAAATAAGATTTATTATTCGAATGACGTTTCCTACTGTGCGGCACCTAGCGACGTAAACGCACTTTTAATATAGTACGAGGAACAGGAATGATTTGCGATTAAATAGACTATATATTAAAATTTCTGCTATTATGCAGCGACCTCTGGTGAACGTAATAGAAGACTTAATTTTTTTTAAATTAACAAAATTATAATTCCATGAAAACCGTATATAATTTCTATTCACATGTAATCTGTATTCTTCACGAGTACTGCTTTCATTCCGTGTACTATATTTTGTTTATTTTTTTCCGGTATCCAGAGAATGAGGTGGTGAGTTCTACTTCACTGTAGCATGTGTGTATATCTTAAGATCATAACTAGTCAAGTTTAGGGAAATAAACATAACAGACATCATTTGGATGCTAAATTTACAAAAGATTCTATAAATAGGGTAATCATTTAGAGTGGCACCCTTACTCGACTTTTAACAAAAATCTAGCTATTGGGTTTAAGGGGTCAGGAGGAAGTTCTAGTAAAGTAGGCGCTGATTCCCAGAAAAAAAAAAAATTCTAATCCTACTTTAACGTATTTATTTACATAAACGCGAACTATTTAGATGCTTGGCTGACGTCAATCCCTCTGACGGTAAAAAAATGAAATAGTAATAAAATAATGGTGGTCGGAGCAAGTCAAACATATTACATAATTTACAAAATGGAAGTCTTTTTTGTTGCTGTTGGGCCCAATCTTTTATAATGACTTCGCCATACTCTTGGTCATTCTTCCCCCTTTTTCTTTCTGTGTCCTTAATATCTTGCAACGCTTGCCATACTGCAAAGCATCTCTCTAAATCTTTCAAGTTAGACATTTCCTGCAGGTAAAACTAACGTCTTATTGTCTGTTCCGATATTTTTTTTTTCATGTTTCATTTCCGTTTACAAAATAAAAGAACAAGAAAAGTAATTAAAGAAACAGAAAAGTGTTATATAAGCAGTTGACGGTCCCTAATTGAATTGCATAGGATGAATGAAGAAATGGTAGTACGTGAATATCACACTAGATGGCGCGCGTATTATCATCATTCTGCGATTGAAGTCACCATGGAAAAAAATCTGTTAGATAAGAAATGCCACCCAAACCAGAATAAAAACAATAAAATTTAATACCACACCATTATGAACACCATTTTTTTTATTTATTCATAAAAATTTTGATGGAATTATCTTGATTCTAAAGTCAGAGCTTACTAGGGCAAGAAACTGGACAAAAGAAATTCGAAAATAATTATCCCTATAAATTATTCCAATACATCCCTGATGTTCGAAGATAATAAGTGTTCCATTTTCTCAGAATTGTTCAGATTAATGCTTCGCGGAACGAGTGAAATGTCATGTGGAGTTCTACGACTTAGTATTTGACGCATGAAGTCAGATATAGATAAATAAATAAAAATTTCACAGCTAGAGGGAGTACATGAACACGTTACATAGCTCATTAATCTCTATAATATAATATTTTTTTTTAAAATATTCTGTTTGTGGAACTTCTTCCATACCTTCCATACTGGCATAATGCCGATCATCTGGCACATACGTTTTCTGCCATTTCCACTTACAATCGTGTCTGCGGGAGCCTATGGAGGCTTCGGCATGAAGCGGCAACTGAATACTCTCTGTATGGTCCACATGTGTAACAATATCTCCTCTCAATGCATTTCACCTGAAATATCATTTTGACAATCAACTCGTATACAGTATAAATGAGGTTAAAACATTAAAAAACTTTTAAAAGACCCTTTTCCGTATCTTCTTCACCAACATTCACTGCAAAATATCAACTCAATGACGTACAGAATCACCTGAAGACCTCCAAACTCGACATTCTTTTACTAAAATTGCTATTGCTACTACTACTAGTAGCTGTCAAACTACACTCTATATGATTCTTTGTGCTTTTGTGTGGTCTGATAATCCTTAGTGGAAGATGCCAAATCTTGAATCTATTATTTCTTCCCATCTCCGACTCAGGTACGAGAAGGTCCAAATGCGTTTATGTATCAGACATGTACGAGTATATCGTTCTTCTGCTGTCTTTACTACTCCCTTAATTCTGAACATTATTAAATTATATCTTATTCCTTTGAAGCTTGAATCCCGGAAGTCCATCTACCCCAAACTGTGAAATCATCTTTCTTAGCAACAGCGCAGTTAAGGAATTGAAATCCACAATGGTTTCCATTTTTTTCCCCAAATTTACTAACCAAACTAGAAAAAAGGCTGAACTATTTGCTGTAATCATCTGTAAACAAACTGTCCATCTACCAACTAGAATACCCGCCCCCCCCCCCACTCCTCGCTTTTCAGCCAGCACTGTATTCTTTCTAATTAGTTCTCCTTCCATTAGTGGCGCGACTTGTATGACATTATGAGTTACCGAGAGGAGACGTGACTTCTAGTGTACAAATTTCATCTCTGGTGAAACGCCCTTCTTCAGTTACTCTCAACTCATCCATTGGAATTATAATGTTCAGTGGGAAGACCTTTGGGACTCGTCCTTTCCATGGTCAGACTACTGTTTCTGCTGCTCTACAAATGCAAATATTTTATGTGGTCGTATTACAGAAATTATCCATATTGTAATGAGAGCCTTAATTCGTGACAAGATACCTTCATAAAAATAAATAAATAAATAAATAAAAAAGCAGCATATCACATGCAGCTTGAGGATTTTATCAGCTTTTTCTCAAATATGAACTGATAATAAAAATTCTGATAAAAAATTATTAGCATTTCGTATCCTTTTTTCCTCTGAATCTTAGAACTTTTATCTACAATTTTCTGCATTGAAGATACCTTAGTCCTTATAAGGACTGGCTGAAAGGGGCAAAGCAAGAATGTTTTTCATCTTCCCCGTTATCTGTAGAGGACAGTGTGAAGATAAGGTGTTATTGGGCTATTAAAGCTCTGATCATGGCAGGAGGGTAACAGCAATAGCCGAGCCTCAGAACTTCATTGGCTACAGCATTGCCATATTTAAAGGTAAAGCCGTCTCTAAAAATTCGAACGATCCCTAGGCCACTCATTCGTGGGCGAGAGACCGTCCATCTCAGCGTTGGCCTTCCACCCACACGCCACCACCGAGCAGAACCGCTCAAATTCCGAAGAAAATCATTCACCGACAAAGCCCCTCAGCGGGCCGTGCCGGAGAACACTTTTCCCGGAGACTCAAATTGCTGCTTTAAGGCAAAAACCTTAAGAGAGTGAACTCAAAACTCTCGAATCTCAGTGCCCCCAGGGGGGGAACAGACGAGCCTCAGTTAAACTTCATTGGTACAGCACTGCCATCCATTACCCTCCAATTGAATTGAATGTACCCAGTACTTCTTTTTAATTTATAATATTATGATATTCAATATATAAAGGCGTAAGGTGTATTATTTTTAGAAATTTTGAAAATTAAAAAAAATATTAAACGAAAAACCAAAATAAAATAAAATTTTATTATTACATTATATTTATAAATTATATCTATAAAACCTTTAAAAATGTTGGTGTCGTAGAAAAGATAGTTCAGTTAATTGTCGAACTGTTCTCACAGGCTCTCCTTCTCCAGCCATGTCTCATAGACTGCATTCTATCTTTTTTATAGATACTTCCATATGGCGCTATACAGCAGAGACATCCAACATTCTCAAACATTTCTGCTAAACCTAAAATAATACGAGCAACAGTTGCCCAACACCCATTTACAATTAAATTGCTGACTCATCAAATCTGTTACTTCCGTTCATCTTTCATCCTGGCTAAGTCTATTTTCTAGGACAGTCTTCGTCAAGAAGTGTGTGAGAATGATATATTAAATAATGTCGCGCAATACTTTTATACAGCTTAAATAATTTATAGATATAATATAATAATAAAAATTATGTTTTGTTTTAGATTTCTGTTTATTATATAATTATTTTATTTTATTTTTTTAAATTTCCAAAAATAAGATATCCCACACCTTTAGTTATTTAATATCATAATATTACAATTAATGTTTGATAACACATTATTAAATTATATATTAAATTATATACTGCAATTTTATGTACGTATATATTTAGAAGCAGGTTAACTTTAAATCATAATGCCAACTTAATCGGCCTGAGTAGATTTTCCTTATTAAATGCCTCCCCCCCACATTTCTTGATGGATTAATCGTCTTCCGGAATTAAGAAGGATCCCATGGGTGACATAACCAATCTCTTCTCACTTGCTTAATGCTTAATAATAACAACCGGTGTTCTCACAGACATCACTGGGTTCTCTCGTTCCTACTGAACCCACCTTGAACGCTAATTCTTACCTGGGTATTGTTTCGGCCCAGGTATTGTCCTACATAGTAAGAGTGTGGTCCAATGGATCTGGACTCGTCCAGCAAGACATCGCGTAGTGTCACAAAGCTCGCAGTATGCGTCGTGATTCGAAGAGCATGCGGAACCCAACATCCGCCGGTCGACGCCATTATCTCATTCGGTCACTAACCTCCGGGATGTTATTATTCTGTTCATTTGGTCCAGAATACTTCGGGACAACTTCCGTGGGCTAGTGGAGTCAATGCCAAGACGAGTTTAAGATTATCTTGGCCAAAGGAGGGGTCCAACACAGTACTATGTGGGTAGTCATAATGATTTATGTTTAACATCGAAAATGGATTTTCGATATTAAAAAAAAAAAAAAAACTACTCCACATGTTAGTGGACCTGGCTTAGATTTATAACCAAAAAAAAAAAAAAAAACCTCGAACTCTAGCTAATTTTAAACTCTTCTATGGATGGGGATATACGAACCCTATAATTTTCTTCGTTTGCTTCACCTACGTCATAAAGTCCATAACGGAATATATAAAATTTATAGCGAAAAGAAGTAAAACCAAAAATATCCAACAAAAAGAAGGATCATTGCCATTTTTAGATGTTCTGATCAATAAAGGACCACGATGGCTGTGATCACGCTTTAATCTCGACACCAACTACACGAAAACTTTTCATAGAATACATCCAAAAAGAGTGTTTTTCACTTTAAGAGATGACAATAAAAGAAAGAAAAGCTAGAGGTCTTTTATCAATCAATTTGTTTTTAATGGTTATCCTTGAAATGCAATTTATAAGCTGGTGTATAGAGTGAAGTCAGATTCAAAGATAACGATGCAGACTTGGAATACTTTCTTGAGTAATTCAGAGTCAGTGTTATTTCCATCAATGGAGAGATCTCCTTTCCGTACTTGGATGGAATTTCTACCGCTATCAGTTTAATATACTTAAAGGTTTAAATATTAGAACAGCTTCCAAGCTTTTCTAACACTACACAACCTTTTGAGGTCTCCAAAAAAATAGCAACCATTTCTAGAAATATTCAGGAGTCTTTAGAATTCGCTGTTCCTGTAAGGAGTGTTAATATTGTATAACACATTAAGAATTTTTGTTGTATATATAAGAAAAAAAAGTAGGGGGGGGGGAGATGAGAAGAAGTGTAAATGAATGGGAGGAATTAAGAAGATGAATCACGTGATTCGGCTATTGCCACAGTTGTGTTAGCCACAATAAGAATCAAGGTTAATTTGCATTTTTCCTCCGGATTCTCCAGTTTTTCTCCCATAAACTTGCCGCTGGTTTAGAATACTTTTTTTTTTTATTAAATAAAAGTTAGCGCCCCCATCACCCACATTTGATTTAAGTCGTCTAGACTCTAGAGCAAGGTTTCCCAAACCTTTTTTTCCCGTGGCCCTGTTATTTTAATACTTCATCTTCGTGACCCACTAAACATTTTATGGTAAGATAAAACAGGTTTGAATGTTCATAGATTTTTCATTTCTTGTTCTTATTATAATAAAGAAGCAAAAAAATAAAAAATAAAAAATAAAAAGCATTTACTCTTACAAAAATATAAAGAAATGAAACTAAAGCCATTAGTTGAGCTACTTTACCGTGAACAAAGAGACCGTAAAATGGCGATGCGGACGGAGCGCGTTTTTCGTCTCTATTAATTAAATTATTTATTCATTAGTCCCGATTAAACGCTATTAACTTGCATTTTAGAGTTTCGTGAAAAAAAGAAAAAACTCAAAAACGAAACACTTAGGTTTTCGAGAGTTTTTTAGGCGACCCGGCATTTAGCTTTCGTGAAGCGGTACCGGGTCATGACCCATCATTTGGAAAACGCTGGTCTACAGGAAGGCTAAAATAATAATAATTTAGATTTAAATATTTTCTTATATTTTAAACTGACGACAAACAAAACGTTGTTTGCCATCAGCTTTATGCCAAAATTTTCATTATTCATATTTTTAATGGTTTCAATTTCTTTTGTGTTTTTTTTTTTTTTTGTATTATTTGTACCATTAATCTTGACGAAGCTACTAGATAGATAGATAGATACCAGATATAGAAGTCCTTATAAGGACTGGCTTAAAGGGGCGAAGCAAGAATGCTTTTCATCTTCCCCGTTATCTGTAGAGGACAGTGTAGGGATAAGGTGTTATTGAGCTATTAAAGCTCTGATTATGGCAGGAGGGTAACAGCAATAGCCGAGCCTCAGTTAGAACTTCATCGGCTACAGCATTACCATATGTTAAGGTAAAGCCGTCTCTAAAAATTCGGACGATCCCTAGGCCACTCAATCGTGGGCGAAAGACCGTCCATCTCAGCGTTGGCTCCACTCAGTGATGGCCTTCCACCCACCACCACCACCGAGCGGAACCGCTCATATTCCGAAGAAAAGCATTCACCGACAAAGTCCCTCAGTGGGCCGTGCGGAAGAACATTTTCCCCGGAGACTCAAATTTCTCCCTTAAGGCAAAAACCTTAAGAGCGCGTACTCGTAACTCTCGAATCTCAGCGCCCCAAGGGGGGGGGGGGTAACAGCAACAGCCGTTATTAAGTATATAAGGTAGAGAAACTCTATTATAATATTAAAACTATTTGAAATGTATGAATGGTGTATACACGAGTGATTAGCAGTAGACAGGGTAATCATCTTAAAAGTTCAAATTTGCATTACAAAGGCTTTACTTTTTATTTTTATTATTTTATTTTATTTGTTTGTTTACTTTTTTTTTGAGTCCTTCCTGTTTACGCTTACGCCTAGTCCGACACCATACCGGACAGACTATCCAATCTAGATCTGAAAGAATAAAGTAGTTATCGTAGTATCCTGTGTCTGTATATTATGCGTGTTCTTCTGACGCCAGTCTGCTTAGTGGGATGAAAAACCCGAGTTCCTGGGAGGGAAAAAAAAAAAGCCTGCTACTGCCCTATGAGACCGGAATTGATTGAGCTACAGTGGCTCTTTCTGTCAGTATGTACAAATCTTTCGTAGAATTATTTAATTTACATTACTTTTAAGTATATTACAAATAAATAAATAAATAAATAAATAAATAAATATATATATATATATATATATATATATATATATATATATATATATATATATATATATATATATATATATATATATATATATATATATATATATATATATATATATATATATATATATATATATATTATTATTAAGATTCTTATAGCAAAAATAATTATTAATAAAGTAATTTCTACTTTCGGATTTTATTTAATATTCTTTTGCAAAATAAGAATTTATTAAATACACCTAATTTCGTTTTATATCATCTAACTTTATTAAAAAAATTGCAGGAGGGTTTTTTTTAATTCATGAATCAATCGACCGTGAAATGCGGTGATTGATTCATTCAATCCAATACCCTTGGATGGCCAATGAAGTTCTAACTATGGCTCGGCTATTGCTGTTACCCTCCTGCCATGATCAGAGCTTTAATAGCTCAATAACACCTTATCCATACACTGTCCTCTACAGATAACGGGGAAGATGAAAAGCATTCTTGCTTCGCCCCTTTAAGCCAGTCCTTATAAGGACTATAAGGTTTTTTTTTCATATAACGCTATGTCGATATCTGTCTTTATTTGCTATATATGTATTCATTAAACATAATTTTAATAAGTTTTATTTTCTGCATTCAATTTTCATTGATCATTTCTTGAAAGTTTTGCTGAGTTGCCTAAAAGGATAATGTCATCAACAAATCGCACGTAATTTTGAATTTGGAATCTCCGTTTGGAATTAAGTATAGTAAAACTTGACTACACTTAATTAACAGAATATATTGCCTCAATCAAGACTATTCTTAATGTTTCGGATTTTATAATTTCAAAATTAAGATGGCGTGTCGCTAATCGCCTTCTTAAACACCAGACTTCGTTTTATTTGAAGTCATTTTATTCCATGAGCAGCTGTCACTGGTCACGTGCTGTTTGTTCGGATTGCCACTGCAGAAGTAGTCGATCGCAGTGATCTCAATGCTAAAATGTGCAAGAAGAGCCGCGTGCTCCGATTTCGTCAAGGAGAGGGTTCGTAGTGTGTTAATTGGAGATGTCTCTTCTCACACGGATGCATCAAGAGTTCCCTGGAGGCCTCATTAGAGTTAATCAGTGTAGTCCTTTGTTCGGGGTTGCTTTGTTCTAAAGTACCGCGGTACCGTTAACGGTACGACCAGTTGTGCAAATTGCAACAACACTTTCCCTCCCGAATGGTGTTTAAGCCTAATAGTCCAGTAATGGCAAACACCGGGGCAGGAACACAGTTTAATATTCTTTTACCCGAAGACTTAATAAAAGCACGCACACACACAAAAACGAGCAAACAAAATCCGGACGTGTCAGCGAAAGAGAAAGTTAATCATAGAGATTTGTAAGAAGAGAAGATCAACTTTTTTTTTCTTTATACTAACACAGAAATTAAACAGAAAGGGAATGTTAAATAACATACATGACACTGGCGCCATCTATCGAAAGTATTGGAAAAGTATAATTTATTATTGTATTCACACATTATACAGTATGTACACGAATAATTGTTTCATTTTTTCTTTTTTGTGTATAAAATTTTTTAAAACTAAAATAATCATTTAAAGAATTATTTTTAGCATAAAATAAAAAAAAAAGATAAAAATATCGTGGTATTGATATGTCGGTTTTTGAGTCAATCCTTCTCCCACTGACCATGAGGAAGCCTCTCTTTACATTATTTTTTAGAAAGGATACAAAAAAGAAAGATGGTGTAAATAAGACAGGTTTTGAATGGAAAGACTAAGAGAAAAGAATAGAAAGATGAATAAACATAATATAAAGATGAATAAAAATAATAGAAAGATGAATAGAAAATAATAGAATGGAATAGCCAGCAAATGTTGATCGATTGATAGAGCCTCCGCTACTAATGGCTCACGCAAAAAGTTAAGCAAGTTTGAGCGCGGTTAGTAGTTGGAAGGGATCCAAACATTCGATGGTGTTGACACACTCTCCCTCGATGAGTCTTTGGACTCTCTGGAGGTGTCACATAATAATAATAGAAAATAATATAATAATGGAATAGAAATATGAATACATAATAACAGAATAGAAAAATGGCGAAAATAACTCTTCCCGTATCTCAGACTACGCAACGAACTACAAGTAGTAGTCAAGAAACATCAAGTTTCTTTCACTGACATCAACCAAAAAAAAAAAGAAAAAAAAAAGCCAGTTTTTCCTCTTCGTCTATTTGACGATCTTCGCACTGGGAGAAATACCCCTTCTAGCGCATAAAGTTATCCACTTCACTCTGACATCTTTACCGTAATCGTTACCAGTGGATGTTGGGGTGGGGGTGGGGGGGGTAATCATCCGGATAGCGATTATACCCCATTCTGCTGACATCAGAAGTTGACAGCGAGACAGTGAAAGACACCTTGGACACTAATCTCGCAGAGTTTGTTCCTGTCATAGAGCCGTTCTAGTTTACACGGACGACTGCTGTCTTCCTAGAGATTCTGGGAAGAAAATGAACTTGTATAGAAATAAGAGATTATTTCCTTACGGTATTTAGCAAAGTGATTCGAGATTATCTTAAGAATGGCAGGTACTTTGATGGTAGTGTAATTTACTGAGTGGAATCATTTTTATTTCTTCGTTGAGATAGACAAATTAATAACAATTAGTCGTAGTTCAGACAATGATTCACACGTCTAGATAAGAATAGTCTTCAAAACAAAACAAATGAAAATGTACATTGTCGATTTGTTGCGTTTCATACTGATATTCATTTGATGACAATGAATTTTTTTTTAAAATATGCACGTTGTCGATTTGTTATTGTTGCATGCTCATATTGATATTCATTTGATATCGATTCAAATTTCAGAAAAAAAAAAAAAAAAAAAAAACGCACAGTGTCGATTTCTTATTGTTGCATGCTCATACTAATATTTATTTAATAACAATGCAGATTTCAAAAAAATGCACATTGTCGATTTCTTATTATTGCGTGCTCATACTGATATTCATTTAATATCTAACAAAACAATGCAGATTTCAAAAAATGCACATTGTCGATTTCTCATTATGGAGTATTTATACTGACGCTCATTTGATAACAATGCAGATTTTAAAATGATATTTATTTGATAATAATGCAGATTTCAGCCTTTGAAAGTACACTTTTTTTGCTAATTTCATATGCTTCCAACCGGTTATGTTAAAAAAAGACTAAAAATTATTCTTCTACTCTAAATACTTCATTAATTAAAAACAAAATGAACTACCCGCTTGCGATTTAAGTTAAAAATATATTAAACAAATAGTTTGTTAAACTTTATAGTAATTCATTTCTGTTTTTGTTTTCTTTTAATACTTTTCATATAAGTTCTGAAATGAAAATTTTTTTGCTAAATAAAAACTCCGTTTCCCTAATCCAGCAGCTGATTAATAATATTTTAAAAAAATACACTTGAAGGAAGATGTAGCGCATTTATTTTCATTTTAAGTTGTCCATGATTACAGAAACTACTAATAGAATAATCCCAAGTCCGGCAGAAGTGATAGCGAAATCAGCAAGCTGAAGCATATGAATAATAATTACAATATTCTACTAACGCTTATCACACATTGAAGCTTAAGTAAATCCTCGAATATGCTCCAATTTGTCAAACGATCGCTGTAGATTGCTGTTTCTTGTTCATTAATAAATAATGAACAAGAAACAGCGATCTACAAGACTTTTACACACTTATCCATTAAATCTCCAGAAATATGTAACTTCCTTTCTGATAAGCCTAATGTACAACAGTGACATCTAGCGTCATTTCTGTAATAACTTGTTCTTATTATGATAAATTATTCTTATTATAAATTACCGACATAAATTTTAGTCGAGAAACGTCGAGATGCGCTCTGGCGGCCTTTTAATACAATAAGCATTTAACTTTGGGATTAATTCTGAGATATCCTTAAGGAAAAATTCTCAAGAAGCTTTTGTATATATTAACATCATTAGAACTTTTCTTGATATTTTCTATTCACCTCTGGGTGGTTCACTGTAATTCCTATGGGCAATCTGTACGTTGAGGGATTCATTTATCAAAGGCTTAGGTGGGTTCTTGGTGGTGAAGCAAACAGGAACTAAGCCATCATCAACAAGCTTCATAGGTCGGTGGTCGGAAAATTTATTTACGTTAATCTAATTACCGTACAACCTAATGGTTGTCATGGCAACAGTGGGAACACATCGAAATCGACTAATTCACCGAGTTTGGGTACCGGCTGTGTTAACAACTAAATTAATGTTTTATCCGCAAATAACACAGGTGCTGTGTGTCCGATGCAAATCATGCTGTTGAAATAATATTTTCAGGAGTACAAAACCCCTTCTGGTAGAATCCAACTAGAGAATTAACATGGTTAGTTCAACTCTCTACCTGCAGATGGCGTTACTAACACATTTCCTGAGTAGTGCTAACAATGTGAGATAAAGAGCTGTAATCATGCAGTTGTCTCTGACAATAATATTTGTTTGATAGGTGGCATTTCTAACTACCATAAGTTTAGCAAGAGAATATGTATTATATGTATGATGTGTACAGTAGTTACAATATTAGTCTGCTAGATGGCGCCTCTAAATACCACGATTATAGTAACAGAGTATCTATAATACTTAATGCGTATATAAAATGTAGTTATTTGTCGGATAGGTGGCGCCTCCCACGACTTCGATTATAGTAGGAAAGTATGTATAATACTTTATGTATCACGTGTACAATTCAATTACAGATTTGTCTGATAGGTGGCGTTCGAACCACTATAATTCTAAAATTGGAATACGCACAGTACTTAAAATGTATCGTGTGTACAGGGTAATTACAGATTTATCCGATAGGTAGCGTTTCCAACCATTACGGTTATAGTAAAAAATATCTATGACTTGATGTGGGTATCATGGGTACACTGTAGTTATATATTTGTCTGATAGGTGGCGCCTCTAACTACTATGATTATAATAGAATATGTATAATATTTAATGAGTGTCATGTGTACACTGTAGTTACATATTTATCTGATAGGTGGCGCCTCTAACTACTATGATTATAATAGAATATGTATAATATTTAATGCGTGTCGTGTATATAGTGTAGTTATATCTTTGCCTGATAGGTGTCGCCTCTATCATTGCGATTACAGTAATGGAATAAGTATAATATGGAAGTAATATTCGGTTGCTTTCAATTTTCTCATATAGGAAGTCAAATGTCACCGCTAGAAGGCTCCCATCTAGAAATATGTGAGCCAAAAGAGAGTATTCTCCATAAGTAAACACGATTACAATTTTTCTTGGCAGTTTCGTGAGCTGCATAATAAAGATATCACTCGCCAGTGGCGAAATGTTGTGATTTAACAGTAGACGAGATCATTTTTCATTATTTTTATTGGTTATTTTGTGCGTGCCATCGCAAGTAAGTACCAAAAATTTTATCGAGCTCGCACTGAATTATAATGTTCGAAAAAGTTATGTTTAGTTAAGAGATGGAATGTGTGTGTATTAACTAAGAAATCGCATTAGTTGGTTTTTGTATGTTCATGCACCATTCTTTTAATCCAGAGTTTCCATGACAACAGTCAGAACAAAAATAAACAAATAAATAAAAAAATATATATATAATAAATAAAGTTGACATATGCTACACAAGATGGCAGCACACATCAGAGTTGTGACAAGTATTGTTGTAACCTTTTCTTGAATACTTTTAACAGTATATGAAAAACATTTGCACATTCTCTCTCTCTCTCTGACCAAAACATTATTTTACACCTGATTATTCAGCAAGCCCATGCTCCAAGCAAGTATCGATCAGAAGTAACCAGAATAGACAAATCACCACATTAACATTATTCCTAGATCTCTATAAATACTTCGGGATTTCCTGGTTCCATTTGAAGAAATGGCCATATCTGCAAGGCCCCAAGCGCAAAAAAGTGACTTCCATGTATAGAATACTGAGCAGTATCTATGGCAATGTGCCAAAGAGTGTAAGCGATTTTTTCACTGCAAGTCTCTAGTGTGTAATAATATCTATCGCTTTTTTGTGATATGTAATTTATATTATTTTTAATACAGGATCAGATTTTAATAAAAGTCACCAGGGGTCGCTTATGCATAATTTTTAAATTAGATATCTTTGGAAATTTAAAAGCTATTATATAAGTGTTTATGATTGAATAAAATATGTTATTTTTTTATGTGAATCTCATAACTCCCACTCTATAGATCCCCCAGTCTTTCCCATAAGAGGTTGAAAATTTATTCGACATTTAGTATGGTAAACCGAAGATTGAATAATCCATCAACCTGGCTCTAGAGTACAAACATGGAATTTTTCTAAGCCCCTTAAGGCTCCCAGTAAGGGAGGTACTGATCTCACACCGGGCAGTGAAGTTCATTTGTCACCTAAAGACGATCACACACATCCATACCCACGACCAGATTCGAATCCGAGCCTTACTAGTTGGAGAGCGGATACGATATCCACTGAACCAACTTGACTTGCAAATACGTAAGACACGTGTACAGAAAGAGAAGAAAAAAAAATATATTCATCGATTATTACAGAAAACAGTTAAAAGCATGCATCACACTTAACAATAGGAACTCTATTCCTCCGCTCTCCTTACACTCAAAATTAAAATTTTAACTCCAAATCTTCCCATATTTAGAGACTGCGAAAAGTATGTACGGAAGGACCTCTCAGGTTCTTCTCCCCCCCCCCCCCCAAACACACACACAAACAAACAAAAAAGCGACATATTTTTATACAGCCAGACAAACATCACGAACAATGTCAATAAAATAAAACAAAGGATTATCAATAAGATATTTGGAATCAAAGTTAGCTATGCGTCAACTACAGTGTAGAACGCAACTGTATTATTTTTCGGAGACGGTTAACTAGATAGAAATATTACCGCAGAGGGTTGTGATGTCAAATGAGGGTTTACACAGAGTCTCCGTAGTATAGGTATAGACGAACCCAGGTCTTTCCGACCAAAGGTCGGGAAGACCTGGGTTCAATTCCCGTCCGTGACTTGAGGAACCTTTATCTGGTCTCTTCCGACTAAAGGTGAGTTAGCCAGTCTCGTACTGAGTAGGAGTTTCCTCTTCCCCCAGAACCAGAACATGCAAACTGGCCCCGGGAACACACATGGATTACAATCAGGAATACTTAAGACGGGTCCTCCAGTTACACTGATTCGTCAGCTGTACCGGTCCCGAGCCCGGATAAAAATAGTGGGGGATGAGATGGTGCCGTATCTCCCCGTAAAAGGGGCTCACGGCAGTTGAATCATCATACGAAATTAAAAAAAAAAAGGGTTACACTTTTTATTTTGTGTATTTTAATTTAATTTTAAATTATCTATTGAAGGAACAACTGCGTCCACACTTTTGTTAACTTTAACCAACCTAACGATAAACAGTTCGGGTTATTTTAAATTCGTCTACTTTTTTTTTAAACCCACATCGCAGCATCTCCATTCAAGGTAGTATGGAAAACAAACGTCACCTGGAACAGACACACACAAACAATTGAAAAATTACCTGTCAAAAAAGCTACGACATGGAAAAATGACTTTATTTCGGTAGAAGAAGGTAAAATAGCGTTGCTAATGACAGAAAAAGTGAAAACGGAAGCGCCTGATGGTGACGGCAAAGGAAGACTGGATCACTGACGAATTCTGACGTAATGGGAAAGAGGATGGGCTTGCTTCTATCCACGACAATGTAGGAATGTCAAAAAAAAAATGCCTCCAAATACAAATATTACATTAAACACATGCGCACGTTCTCTCTCTCTCTCTTGCACATTCTCTCTCTCCGGTGACAACTTATTGAGCATCTGACTTGAAAACATTCAACGCCAACCGTCAAGTTCCTTCTGATTTTCTTGTTGTGTGTAATCAACTTTTATCTCCGTTATATCAACGCTTTCGAGTGAGTCCCAGCACCTGACTAGCTGTCGTATTACGGGACGCATTATTGGCATTAAGTTTGCGTAAACCTCGGCGTAATTATTGGAAAAGTGACAGTTTGTGAATTAACCGCATGTTCATTAACTTCGCAGTAGTTCGTTAGGATTTTACTCAATTAATGTCCTCGAATAAAGTCGGCACATTTTGCATATTGCTTTGGTGGTTCCTCCCCTTCCCCACCTTTTGCAATTCATTTGCTTTCTTTCGTTTGGTTTATTTTGGACAAATATTTCCTCCAACAATGAATTTGTTAGAGTTCAAACAATAATGAATTATGAACAAATATTATTCCAGCGATCAGCCTGACAATCGCTTAAACAATGCATTGGTGAGAATATTGGACGAATATCGATCTCTTAAATATAGAAAGAAATATAAAATATAATATTTAATACACGAAGGCTTCGACTTACGTAAGAATTACGTTACGCAAACTTTACGTAACACAAATTTTATGTAAGCCAGATTTAATCCCCCCCACTCCACTAGAGGAACTTTTTTATCAAAATTATTGATAGCCATGAGTTTCCTCGTGGGCTCACTTTAGTGAGTACGGGCGTGGCAAATCCGTGGTACCTGATGCTGGACCATGCCTTATTTCATGTAATATACATCTGTTATATTATCTGTAGACTGATTCCTCCTCTTCCTCCCTTGCTTCTTTCTTTCTTCTCTTCTTGCTCCTTCCCCCGAATGCTATTAGAGTATTCGAGGGCTAGGGGTGATTCTTTCCTATCTTGCTATGTCATTTCACCTATTGCAGCTACTGAAGGGGGGGCAAGCTATCCCCAATAGGTGCTGGTTCCAAGCCCGTTATGCGACGCGTAGCCACATCGCCCTACAGCTGCGAGAAGTGGACGAGGGCTACCGCATCAAGGGCGGGTGCGGTTAAAGAAGCGAGCCCAGCAGGTGGAGAGGATGTTGCGAGTGGGAACGTTGAATGTTGGAAGCATGACTGGAAGGGGAAGAGAGGTGGCAGACATGATGAGGAAGTTGGACATTTTATGTGTGGAAACAAGGTGGAAGGGGAAAAGGCGAAGGAACTAGGAAATAGGTATAAATTGTTCTACTCTGGAGCGAATAAAGAGGGAAGAAATGGTGTAGGAATTGTGGTGTGTGGCAGAATGAAGGGTGAAGTACTGGACGTAGGTAGAAGGAATGACAGGATCATGCGAATGAAATTGGGTCTTGGAGAAGAGCAGGTGGTCGTATTATGTGTATATGCCCCGCAAGTTGGTTGTACAGCAGAGGTAAAAGATGAGTTCTAGAACGTGCTAGATGAAGAAATGAGGGAACTGGAAGAAAACGAGAAGATGGTGATTGTCGGAGGAGACTTGAACGGACACATAGGGAGACAGAATAAGGATTGTGAAAGGGTGCATGGTGGCCATGGAGTGGAAATGATGACCCATCAAGGAGAGAGGTTGTGGACTTTGCAGTAGCGTGTGATCTGGCAATTGTGAACTCCTTTTTCTGTAAGAGGGAAGAGCATTTGATAACATTCAGAAGTAGCAACAATAGTTCTCAGATTAACTACATCTTGAGTAGAAGAAAACATCTTAGGGCAGTAACAAATTGTAAGGTAATCCCATCCGATCAAGTGGCGCATCAACACCAGCTGCTGTGCGCAGACGTTAAAATAAAATCGAAGATAAGAACCTTTGGAAGCCATGGGAGGAAGACAATTAAGTGGTTTCGCTTAAAAGAAGAGAGTGTGAGGAACCGTTTTAAGGAGAAGGTATTAGAGAGGATTTCGGATGGACTAGAAAGTGTAGAAGACTGGTGGAGACATAATTCGAAAGCAATTCTAAGCTGTGCAATTGAGGTGCTTGGTGGAATAATGATGTACAAGAAATAGTGACGGCTAAGAGGAAAGAGGAAGGCAAAGCAGATCTGGGACGAGTCAGGAGTGGAAGAGTACAGAGAGGAGTACAGAGAGAGAAAGCGAGAAGCCAAGAAAGTTGTTGCACAGGCGAAGACCATGGCGTATCAAGCCCTTTATGATCAATTAGAAACAAAGGAAGGATAGAGAAAGATTTATCGATTGGCAAAATGTAGAAATAAGGCATCAAAGGACATCGTACATGTGAGGCAGACCAAAGACTCTGGAGGAAGGGTATTAAGGAAGGATGTGGATATAAGAAACAGATGGAGAATATACTTTGAAGGGCTTTTGAATGAAGAAAATGCAAGGACTCACAGAGAAGATGGGGAGCCGTATGAGGGGATGGTGTAGAACATTAGTAGAGTGGAAGTGAAGGAAGTCATAAAGAGAATGAAGAATGGAAAATCGGTGGACCCTGATAGGATCCCAGTGGAGGCATGTAGGGCACTGGGGGGGGGGGGATTGACCTGGTGTGGGACCTGTTAATAAAAGTTTGTCAACAGGGAAGTATACACGAGGAATTGAGGGAAAGTACTCGTCCTCATCTACAAGAGTAAAGGGTATACAAAAGACTGTAAGAATTACAGAGGAATAAAGTTGATGTCCCACACAATGAAGATCCTAGAGAGGGTTCTTGATGGAAGACTGAGGAAGGAGGTGGAGATTGCAAAGGAGCAATTTGGCTTCATGCCTGGTCGATCGACGACAGATGCTATCTTTGGGTTACAACAGATGATGGAAAAGTTTCGAGAGAAGCAACGGTAGCTACATCTGGTATTTATTGATCTGGAGAAAGCATATGATAAAGTGTCAAGGCAATAAGTCTGGGGATGTTTGAGGGAGAAGAAGGTACCGGAGAAATATGTCAGGTTGGTGCAGGAGATGTACAGAAATGTGAAGACAAGAGTTCGAACCTGTCTGGGAGAGACAAAGTTTTCCAGTGACAGTTGGCTTGCATCAAGGGTCGGCATTAAGTCCGTTCCTGTTTAATATTGTGATGGAGGTGGTGACGGAGGAGGTGAGAGAAAACACGCCTTGGACTATGTTGTATGCAGATGACATCATGCGGTGTGCAGAATCAAGAGAAGAAGTGGCAGCTAAACTGGAAAGTTGGAGGAAAGTACTGGAAGAGAGAGGTATGAGACTGAGCAGAAGTAAAACAGAGTATATGTGTTGCAATGTGGATGGCAACCAGGAGACAGATCTAGAGCTGGAAGGAGATGTCATTAGGAAGGTCAGTGACTTTAGATACTTAGGTTCAACAGTGGAAGAAGATGGAGGAGCTGAGAAGGAAGTGGGATGCAGGATACAAACAGGATGGAAGAACTGGAGAGAGAGAGATGGCTGGAGTGCTATGCGATAAGAGGGTGCCAATCAATCTAAAAGGAAAACTCTACAGGACAGTAGTGAGACCAGCTATGACGTATGCTATGGATATTGTGGCCCTGAGGAAAAATAATATCAGCAGGATGGAAGTAGCAGAGATGAGAATGCTTAGGTGGATGTGCGGTGTGACCAGAAAGGATCGTCTGAGAAATGACTATGTAGGGGGAATGGTGAAAGTTACGAACTTAGGGGAAAAGATACAGGAGGCGAGATTGAGATGGTTTGGTCATGTGATGAGGAAGGAGGACGAATATGTGGGAAGAAAGGTCATGCAGATGGATGTGCAGGGAAGGAGGAAGTGTGGGAAGCCAAAGAAGAGATGGTGGAGGAGGACTTGAGGATGTAGAACTTGAATGTGGCTACAGTCCAAGACAGGAGGATGTGGAGGAGACGCACCACAAACAGCGACCCTACTTAAGTGGGAAAAACTGAAGAAAAAGAGGAATAAAAAGAAGATTGATAGCCATGGGTTCAGCTTTCGGTTATTGCTAAGGATGGAGAACGCTCCCAGATTTATAAATAATAATAATAGTGTTTCTAAAATTTATTTTATGATCAGAGCCAACAGTTGAGGTTGAAAACCGATACAAAACGATGTCAGACATTTGGAAATGTCATTTGCTATTAAACATTCATTTCATATAAAATTTGAGAACTACTGAAAAACATAGCTTAATTTCTAAACACACTGCAAGCAAATTGTTTTTTTCCTCCTAAAGTTTAAATTTTTAATCCTATAAGTAGAGAAATTGACAATAGAACTCACACTATTTCAGACAGTTTTATTGGTTAAAATTAAAATGACTCGAGATGGAGTCATTTTTTTTTAACGATTCGTCCTTTTTAAGCGATTCTGTACATTTAAAACGCTTATCCGAAATCGTAGAATTATTATTACCAAGTTAGGAAAAGTGAATGAGAAAAGGATACTTTAATGAGATATATATTTACACTCTAAATGAGAAATTTTTTTCGACATCCAATCACGTTATAGACTGGAAAAACAGTTCTATGCCTTACATCGAAGGTGATTAGACGCAGAACTTTTAAAGAATCAGCACTGGTGCTACGCACAGGCAGCAATTTAAATAGAAATCAGGGTGCTATTCTTAAAGACACGAATGAGATATATACTATTTATATTTATATTTATACTGTATATTGTGCGTTGAGGTTGAACTTAATTGGTTGATGGACTGAGTCTGTGACTCTTTATCCCTTCATCTGGATTTTAGATTGTGGGTAATTTACCCGCTCATTGTGAGCATTGAGGCTGTATCAGCTTTCTCTTGCGATGGAGGATTTCGGTTTTTTATGTTCGAAACGATCTGAGGACTTGTAGTCCGCTGCCTGTCGAACTAGCTGATTTGGGTGATTATCCGTGATTGTGAAGAATTTCTCCACAATGCTTGTCATGTAAGTCTTAATATCTGGAAGATTGGCTTCTTGATGTAACTGGATTTCTGATGAACCATTGGGCATCAAATGCCATTCTTAGGCATTTATTCTGTATTATCTGAAGTCTGTTGATGTTGCTTTTAGTCGTGTGACCCCAGATTGGAGAGGCGTAAGTTAGTTGCGGTCTGATTAGCGTTAAGGTTCTTAAAAGAACTTGGCGATGGACTGAGTCCTTAACTCTTTATCCCGTCATCTGAATGAAGAAAATCTGTATGGATTGGGTGTTATTGAGCTAAAAGGCTCTAGTCATGGCTGGGTAACAGCAATAGCCGAGCCTCAGTTAAAACTTAATTGCCTACAGCATTGCCATTTGTTACCCTGATTAGTAAGTAAAGAGTAAAATCTCAAAAAATCGGACGATCTCTAGGCCACTCCATAGTGGGCGAAAGACCGTCCATGTCTCAGCGTTGGTTCCACTCATTGACGGCCGCCCCGTCCTTGCACCCCGACGGGCTCCCCGTTTAAGCAGAACCGCTCAGCGTTGGTTCCACTCAGTGTGGGCCGCCCCGTCCTAGCACCCCGACGGGCTCCCCCACTACTGAGCAGAACCGCTCAAATTCCGAGGAAAATAATTCACCGACAAGAACCCCTCAGCGGGCCGTGCCGGAGAACACCTTCCCCGGAGACTCAAGGTGCTCCCTTAAGGCAAAAACCCTAAGGGAGCGAACTCAAAAACTCACACCCAGGATAACAGCAACAGCCGAACCTCAGTTTACTTCCTTGGTTCAACATTGCTAATTGTTACCCTGGAAGTCCTAAAAAGGACTTTTTTCGTTCTAGCGTTAAGGTTTTAATTTCTTTCAGATATTAATATAAAATTATATTAATAAATAAAAGGTTTATCAGTAAATCTCAATAATAACTTTAAATGTAATTAAATTACAAAATATTAAAATGTCTTCACTTTTAAATTTCTATAAATTTATAAATAAAATATTTTAATTTATTAAAATTCTTCAAAAATGTTTGTAATGTTAATCAATATATAAATTACATACATAAAATCTAAATTAGTATGCATAGCATATATGGTCCAACTTGATATTTTCGTTTCTTTTTCCTTTATGAATCGATTATAGCGCCCTCTAAGAATATAATCGAAATTAGCATTATTTACATAAATTTTGAACCTGATCTTTGTCCATTTGCATGTGACTTGTTTTAATAAAAAATAACTCATAATCAAATAACTGTTTTGATTATGAGTTATTTGGAAATCAATGTGATTCTAATAAATCCCGATACAGGAACTTACTATCACGAATTTTAAATAATAGCTATTTTTATAATTACAGGGAAATAAAAACATTATTATTGATTTATTACCATGCTTATGTTTCGGAATTTTTAAAAACTTTTTTTTCAATGTGAATCGTATTTTATTAAGAATAATGATTCTTAATAAAATACGGTGAAAAATGAGTAGAATATTTTCAATCTTTCCATTCATTAAAGCAATCTTGAGACTGCCGTGTAGAACTGCATTTATAATATAGCCTAAAATAGTGGTTTATAGGAATAAGTGTTGTAATGGATTCTAGACGTGCTCTTATAATATTTCCCAGACAGTAGCCTCGTAGTTAGGTTTATTAGAGTCGCTAGCGCCACTATGACGCGAAACTAGAAATGCAATCTTAATAAACGGAGAGTAATAAATAATAAAATGCAGCTAGGCTTACGCTAGGCTAATGACTGAACTCGAGATTATAACGAAACACGTAAATTTAATATATCCACAACTTCATCAGGACCCGACTTCGTCAGGTGCGATTACATAAAAGTAAATAAAAGACCGTAAAAACCTCGCACTTCTACAACAACAGAGTATAAAAAACTGGAGTCCGAGCTACAGTTCTAGTGTTATGCACATGCGAGCGTATGACTTCTCGTGTTCGCCAATATCAAGAAAACATCGTCTATATATATCGGAGCCAAATCTTAGATTTCAGTGTAGCAGAAGAAATAGCTTTTTCTTCGAAATCTTCGAGAAGAAAAATGTTTGCTGGTACCTGAGACAGTGGACTATGGAATATGGGAGCACGGCACAGACAACGTTCAAGTTTTTCTAAATCATTTAAATAACTTTCATCCCGAAATCAAGTTTACCACCGAATTTGAAGTAAACGGTTCTCTGGCCTTTCTAGACATCAAACTTACCAGGATGTCTGATTTTTTTAAAAATCTCAATCTTCAGAAAACCCACACACACACCGATAGATACCCCTGCATGCGTCCTCTCACCACTATCCATCACAGAAATTTGGCATCATATCCACTCTCGCTCATCGTGCCAGTTCCGTATTATTAGACGAAGAAGGGCTCCGAAATGAATTGAAACATCTTAAAAGGACCTTCATAAATAATGGTTACTCCTTGAAAAGTATTAACAAACTACTATACCACCGTCATCAACATACTAATGAGGTTTCTACTAACCCCAGCGCCTACATCTCCTTACCTTACATCAGTTCTCTCTCTCCCATAAACTGGCAAGAATTTTGAAGAGGTTCAGTATCAAAACGTGTTTCTCCACTTTACCAAAACTCCGGTCAATCCTAAGCCACCCGAAAGAAAACCATCCCCATCTTCAGTTTCCAGGTGTCTACAGAATAGTGTGCGATTGTGGGAAGCCATATTACGGCCAAACTGAAAAGTCTATCTTTCTCCCTCTCTAAGAACACCAGAGAGACATCTCATATAACAGAACCCTCTCCAGCCACGCCTTGTTCTCAGTTAACTCCAATGATGAAGGCCTCCAACGTCAAATAGACTGGAATTTAACATCCAACACAAATGTTACGATGAACTAGAACTTCGTATTTTTGAATCAAAAGAAATAATCCTCGACTCCTCCCACATGAATAGCAATCTCAGTTACAGTTCGCCAGACTCTCATAGCTCTGTTATTCAGTATTGGCGAACACGAGAAGTCACACGTCCGTATGTGCATAACACTAGAACTGTAGCTCGGACTCCAGTTCCAACATAACTACATTTTTTTTATGCTCTTTTGCTGTAGAAGTGCAATGTTTTTATGGTCTTTTATTTACTTTTATGTTATCACGCTTGACGAAGTCGGCATCCCGACGAAACTAGTTATGTGGATATATTAAATTACTTGTTTCCTAATTATTTCTAATATAGGAAGAAAAAAAAAAAAGCACTACGGCGAAAAGTCATCGATATCCTTCTAGCTCTAATCCATCCTTAGATGGGTGAGTATCCTCTAATGAGATTTTAAGCAGTTTAATACAGCTGGCTTGTATCTGTCCAAGAGTAACGATTTTCTGTCTTCGAGTTTCGGGGGGGGGGGGGAATCCTCCACCACCGCATGAGACCGACTAACTCACCTTTCATTAAAAAAAAACCCTAATAATGGTTCTTCACGTCATAGACTGCATTTTCGAACATCTTTTCAACCTTCGTCAAAATCAAATAACCTACGGATGTTGTAAAAGTCATCTGCTTATACTAAAACAAATCTCAGCAATTTCAACAGCATTTGTTACCGACTATTACAGCATTATATTGTCACGAGAAACGCTTCTCTTCCACTGACGAAGTTCAGTCAACCAATTTCATCAAACAAACCCATAAAAAAGGTTTGCTGCTAGGAATACAAATACGCCTAAACGGTGGGCATCGGTGATAAGGTAGAATGGTAGAGTTAAGGCTTGAAAATGTATTTTGTTAAATAAATCTTTGGGTTAACAACAACACAAAGTACAAAACGGTTGAACGAGTTCTCGTATTATTATCCTACTTACCATAATAAACTTAAAAAACCCGACAGATAGTGATAATTTTATACGTGTTTTTGTATTAAATTATACTGCCATATTACCACACACCATTTCTAAACGTTCATAACAAGCCTTGAAATGTACTGTGGATGAGGAGAAGGTGCATCGTGCGCATGACTGTTTTTTTTAGGCATTTTTATTTAGGAATAATATTTGAAATTTAGTATATGATAAAATATTCGAGTAAAATACTGTATAACCTTAAAACTGCCAAGGCGGGGGGGCAGAAACACATGAAATTCCAAAAAGATATTAAGAATGTTTTTAAACATAGAAAAATAATGAAGAAAAGATACCGCACAGAAAGAAAGAAAGAGAGAGAACGAAAAAGCAGACAAAAATAGTCAGATAAACACAGAGACATCGAAGAATGAAGAGAGAGCGAGCGAAGGATGTTACTAAAAAGGAAGTATAAACGTAGGAAAGTGCTTGTTATCCGGTCATCACGTGTTTCTTAGCAAGAGTTCCATAAGCACGCTTGGGATCGCGTGTGCTTTCATCACTAGTCTCACACGTTTGTCATTAGTGCGTTGATGGCGTAGGTGCTAATTAAAAGTCAATTAATGCGTCGATAGAGAATGAATTACACAAAATACAAACGCTAAGCAGAAAGAAAAAGTAACGTTTCTCCTCACGCGAGTTTGCATGTTCTTGTTAATAAATAAATAAAATAATCATCTGCAATTAAACATTTGCTTATTTTTATTTATGCAAAACAGCCGACTAAACAGATAAATAAAAAATCCATTTCTTTTCAACTTGCATCCAACACCAACAGACTGTAGTTCAGAAACACGCGCTAAGCTTAATTGCTATCCACAGACCTTCTTATATTCTCCGCCAGGTGGGGTAATTAAATCACTCAACGCCTTCCCTTTCTGTCGTAGCCTTTTAGCCCTTTTTCTACACCACACGTATTACTTGATCTTCCTCGCATGATGCCTGTCACGTCTTTGGATCTATGTGTCCCTTTTGCGCGTCTTAAGTTCTTTTTAAGAATCCCTTGATAGGCAATCCATAATCCCACTGACATGTCTGTCCATCATACTTGGAAGCCAGTAAATAACTTAGCCATCAAGAACAAAAAAAATAATAATAATAAATAAAAATTCTCATTTTTATAACGTATCAATTTTCGATCCACTGCGCATACCAGCTGCTCATTGCTTGTGACGTCACCTAATGAAAATTGCCACAAGAATCCGCCTGTATTCGTTGCATACACAGACAGACAATGTTACCTAGGATTTTGACCTCGTCTGAAATTCCTCCGACAAAAGAACACACATCCTTACGCTATAAACGCTGTCGGCACGATAGCAACGAACACATTTATCTGTAGCATAACCATTAACATTCCCATTATCCCAGCATCCACACCCGAACAACCCCCTACCACTTCCTTCAGTATCAGGCTGTCGCCATCCCCAAGGTACAACAACTAGAGGATGACAAGAGTGCACTTAACGGTTGCCATAGTACCGAAAGCTGGTGTGTGTGTGTGCGTATGTATGCAAGCCTTTAGTCGCTCTCTCTTTCTCTCTCTCTCTCACACACACACACACACACACACACACACACACACACACACACACACACACACACAGGATTTCTGTAACTCCAACGGCGAGTCAGCAGCTGCAAAAGCATCAAGAAAAGAAAGCTGGATTTGCATTTGTTAACAAGCGATGCTGTTTTTGTTATACACAAAAGAACATCGCTTTGGTTATTAATTACACTTCGAAATACATCGAAAAAGGTATTTCGATACATCAATCATAATTAGGATTTAAATATTCCCTTTTATGCGACTTGTTACGTAAAACAACTAGAACTAAATTATATTTGAGGTTTTTGACAGTTTTGTTAGCAGTATTTCCTAATATTAATTCAAAATTCAATCGATCTACTCTCGGAATCCAGCAATGCAATATACAGCATTTGTTCCTAACAGTTTTCTCTTATAAAATTCCCCGATGCTTTTCAAAGTCGCACAATGCCTGGAGCCTAAAGTGTTAAAAGTCAATTGTTCTTTGTGTCTAAGTCTTCTTCAGATACTTTCATGAAACCAGAAGCGAGAATGCACCAAGATCCTATTTAATGAGCAGCCACCCTCGGGCGACACGTCAAAATGATGAGCACTAGGAGAAGCTTTTAGGAAACACTTGCTGCTAGAGAGACTTGGAAAATAACATTCTTACATCCTTTACGTGTGCTGCCCTCTGCCGTCAAAATCTCGAAACTGAAGTGTCTAGAAGCATATTACATTAATCACGGATTTGGACTTACTGCGTATATTTTCTACGCATCTCTGGTGACGTCACCTGATGAGAATAGAGAGTTGAATTTTCATTTTGGGCTGTTTTTTTTTTTTTTTATCATTACTTAGTTCGCATGTGCGGTGTCTTCTGTGAGTACTAATCCTTATCTACAGCTTGCAGGTAATTTAGAACAGGCCCTGTTGCACGCGCGTATTAATTAAGAGTGGCTGCATGTGGACATGCTCAATAGCATCCTTTGATGCGGTTGATCCTGATAGTCTTTTGCTATTCATGCTGAGAAGAGAATTCTTCGCAGTGACTTTAGTTACCTACTTCCAGTGAGATAGCTCGCACAGAACTTGATTGCAACATCTGTCCACACGAGCTAGCGCCACACACAAGAAATCTATGAATTATTCATAACTGGACCCTCTCTATCTCTTTATAGGGAGAGGCAGCCAAGTGCGTCATCTCTTCTACAAAGAGATAGAAAAAAATTTGAAGATCATAAAATCTTTAAGAATTAACGGTGTTTTTTTATCTTTTATATAAGATGAAATCTAGATATCACTTGATGTCTTACTGTTCCAACCCAACTACACATTCGAACATTTTACTCTTTATTTTCTGACGTTTCTCCGGTTTTTTCCGGTTTCTTTTATTTTAGTCATTTGTGTATTCCAGTTTTTTCCAGTTTCTGTATCTTATTATTAAACTTTAATTGATAGCTTTTGGTAACATTATTCTAATTCTTTTTACAGAATTAGGTAATTTTTCTCTCTCCATTTTCATTATTCTGTATTTCTTTGCTTTTCCCCTCCTATAATAGCGCTCATTAATACCCATTCATGTTTGTTTTTTTTTTAAGATCAGCACTGAAGATTAATAATAGAATATTTGATACTACAACGTGACTACTCATAATCCTGTTTTTAATTGTCATCTATCATCAACATATTTATAGCATCTTCTAGGAATAAAACTATCATCGTCCGTTTTACCTTTTATATATATCATTTAATGATTTAAATTTATTTTTATTTTACTGTTGCCGAGTAGTTAGTGCATCGGCTTTCCAGGGCAAAAAAGGCTGCGGGTTCGAATCCCGCCTTAAGCATGGATGCTTGTGATACACACACACACACACACACACACACACACACACACACACACACACACACACACACACACACACACTCTCTCTCTCTCTCTCTCTCTCTCTCTCTCTTTTTTTAGTAAATTTTTAGTAAATTTTACTAAATTTACTAAAAAAATTATTAAAATAGTTATTAAGTATTTTTACTTAACTATTTTAATAATTTTTTTAGTAAATTTAGTAAAATATACTTATTTTTAGTAATAATAATTCTTGCTTCACATAAAATGTAATGTTTTCATTTCTTAGGTTTTTACAAAAATTTATTTTTCTTTCTTACTATTATTGTTCTTATTTTATTTGATAACAGTAACAGGATTCAAAAACCTTGCAGAAACTAAACATGATACTTTATTGAAGCTCCTTCCGGTTTCCATTAAGTAGAGGCGTTGTGTCATCACACCTGGCGATGAAAATCATTTCCTATCTAAAATTTATATCTGCAAATAAGAATAGACATTCATATTTTCTATTTTTTATAGCTATTCATATCTATCCTCTTTTTGCTCATTACTCATCTCATCCTGTTTATCCGTATCGAAAAAAAAAAAAAACTCTATCTTCAACGTCTAAAGAATTTCTTAGAACGAATTTTGAAACTAGTTGAAGGCAGCATTTAAGGGGAGAAGGCCGAGCAGTGACGTAGAAAACATATTAGGACCAACAGACGCCAGCTGATTGTTCACATCATCAACTAGAAGATCGATGGATTAAGCAAACAGGAGTACGTCTATTTATATCAAGTGAACCTTCGTCAGAGGGCGCTGATATCCCCCTTTTAAAGCAAATTAATAGGGTAGTTGTGTAGGCTGAAAAATTTTACTGTTTTCGCCATTAGGGACCTACGGCAAGTCATCAACCAAGTTTATGTCTAATAATTTAATGTTAAACTGTGAATGTAAAAATAAACTACATATATAATGGCTTTGAACGAAATCGGTGTAATCTTGTTAATAATGAATACAGCAACTAAGGTCAACCATTAAAATAGAATAATTTATATTTGTTAGAAATTATTCAGCATTATAATTCCAAATCACAAAAGAGCAGCAATATTAAAGATACAGAAATGATCGAAAGAGAGTCTTATATTGTATTTAAGTGGCCATAAACTATATTATAAATTATATGATTTTGTATTCATCTTCAAAAGATATTAACAAGTTTTGCTTGTAGCGCTACCTTGTAGTGATCGAGGAACTAAACACACATTGATGATCTGAATTTACTGAAGTATAGAACCAAATAGTTTCATTTTGGACTAATTGTAACATTAAAATTATTATAAAATATGGATAGATATATAATATTCTCTAATTAATGAAATACGTTTTATAAAAAATCGATATTTCAGCTCTGGGTTTTAGTAATTTATTATGCACCTTTCAAGAGCTCACTTATCATTGATTTAGCTTTCTGACATCGGATGGGATTTAAATAGGGATTGATTCATTCAATCCAATACCCTTGGAGGGTAATGGATGGCAATGCTGTAGCCAATGAATTTCTAACTGAGGCTCGGCTATTGCTGTTACCCTCCTGCCATGATCAGAGCTTTAATAATAGCTCAATAACCTTATCCCTACACTGTCCTCTACAGATAACGGGGAAGATGAAAAGCATTCTTGCTTCGCCCCTTTAAGCCAGTCCTTATAAGGACTATAAGGATTTAAATGGAATCCGGAGACAAGCAAAAACCCTTGGAGGGCAATGGATGGCAATGCTACAGCCAATGAAGTTCTAACTGAGGCTGGGCTGTTGCTGCTACCCTCCTCCCATGATTAGAGCTTTAATAGCTCAATAACATCTTATCCCTACACTGTCCTCTACAGATAACGGGGAAGATGAAAAGCATTCTTGCTTCTCCCCTTTAAGCCAGTCCTTATAAGGACACTAAATGTATTGAATGATTCACATCTCTCCTTTCAATGTCGAGCATTGATTCTCTAATTTCAAACGTAAATCAAGTTTCTTTTTCCTTTTTTTGTGATTTAAATTAAGGGGATATCAAATCTCACATTATTTCAAAGCCGAATAAGAATCTCAAAGATCGGAATCAAAGAGTTTCATGCCGAATATAGTAAACTTTTGGCGAATTGTAGCGTAAACTAAAGCACATATTTCAAACACTAGGGCAACTCGTTGCAAAGGTGGAGAAAGTTCTGATCAATATTCTTAGTATTTCCCATAATGTAAAACACATCTCCTAGGAGATGTATGATGTTATACATTATCGGGGAAGTCACTACCCAGACCTTTGCAACGAGTTGCCCTAGTGTTGAACTATGTGCTTTAGCTTACGCTACAATCCGTCGAGATTTTTACAGTTTACTATATTCGTCATGAAACTCTTTGCTTCCGATCTTTGAGTTTCTTATTCGGATTTGAAATAATATGGGATGTGATATCCCCTTAATTTAAATAATTGTTATATCGCCGAAGTGAAGGCTCTTTATTTTAAGTAACTTTTTTTTGTGGTGCTTAATTTAAGTACGACTCCGGAGTGTCTCTTAAGCTCGTGTCTTTTAAGTAGTGCATACCAAGGCAACTTCAATACCGAAGATTATCTTCTCCATAAGATTGCTTGTAAATGTCGAATGATTTTTAAGTTTCTTTCTGTATTTGGCTAAAATATAGTTGGATCCACAATATCCTCTATTTTAATGATATAAACTTTCATGTGTTTAACATAAAAAACAAACTTCTTGACGTATTTCAAGGCACGTTTATCTGATTTAATGATAGCAAGTCACAAGTAATCTGTAGTTCTGGTAGAATTCATTTATCTCAACGCAACAACCAGTTGTTTTGAAAGAAAAGCTTCTCATTAATTATGCTGAGAGGGTGTTAATCATTTCTAGGCATAATTAATTATCATGATTCCTACCACGGAAAGATGTTAACGCACAAAAACTTGCTCTATCGATATAACGTGTGCCGGAAAGATTAAAGAGAAATGAAATCAAACTAAAAACAATGCTCTGGAGAAAAAGAACAAGAATTGAATGAACGAAAAAGTTTACTTTAGATCTTAAAAAAAAATCAGAAAATTTCGTTTTATACCTTTTAACTCATTTGATTGTGGAAAAATGAAATAAGAATATTTATTCTTAAATGAACAATATTTAATACAGCAAAGGTCGTTAAACCTAATCCCACCCCTCTGTCTTTTTTAAAATGTACAATCTTTTTTTTTCCCGGTCGACAAATGCTATCCTGGCAGACTATTTAAGGAATTTTAATTAATTATGCTTCTATTGCGCTGTTTAAGAATTTTTGTAATGTCTTACTCTTAAGTCGAGAAAGTTTTCTCATAGAATGATTTCCCCTTTCGTGGACAAGCATTCTTTGTTTAACGAGGTTTTCTTTTCATTGTAATGTATAAATAAACATTGGAAATACCTTAATGAGATCGTTTGAATGCTCTATAACCTCAAGTTACTTCGCGCATTGCAATTTCTCTCTCTCTCACAACAAGAAGAAGTATAAAGAGACGGAATCGATCCTGTTCTGTCTGCAGAAATTAATTTGCCCTTCGTGTTCTCCCTAAACAATTCCAAGCTCGTTTTCGCTATCCGCGTAAGCCTAACAATAGAAATTCCAACTGGGCTATTGACCAACGAAATAAGCACCAAATGCACAGATGCTGATAAATACTGGAGTGACGTAATGTCTCCTTTCACAACAGAAATGAGGGATGGTTGACACTCGTGGCTGTATAAAATAAGGTAAGGCGGCTAATCTCAAAACTAAACTAATAATGTCGTATTGCATAATCAATATATATATATATATATAGAAATATAGAGAGAGAATAAAAGTGTAACCTTATATATAATATTTATATCATATATAAAGAGAGGTGTATTATATTTTCTCAAACTCTTTCTACAAAACTAACTTATTCCTGTAATTTCTTCCTAATTTAATTTTTATTATATAATCAAAAATATATTATATATTCTGTAATTAAAATAAACACATCTCTAGCAGATGACATTTGTTTTCAGTTAATTTTAACAATAAAATCAGTAATACTATTTTATAATTATATTTATAAAATTTTATAAATATAATTTTATATAATACTATTTTATTAATTTGACTCAATGATATCTATATACTCGTATAATATAACGTCATCGTATTCAATGATAGATATTGTAAAAAGGAATAAATTATGTCATTTCTCAATTAAAATTATTAATTTTATATAGAATATAAAAACAAGTTAAATACTATTTAAAAAAATTGAAATAATTCTGTTTCTAATTAAAAAACAAATTATATACCATTTGTTGGAAATGCACCTTTTCTTAATTAATATAACTTTTGTATTGCAGCTACCCTTGGAGGGTAATTTTTGCATGTTTATCTAAACATGCAAAAATTGGAACATACAAGTTAAACATGCAAAGAATGGAAAGTAATTTCAATGGCAGCGTATACAATTTATTATGTTGAAAGCATAAATATTGATGATCGTCTCTACATAATGTAAATTAAACTAGTTTATGCTGTCAACTTATATGGATGTTATGCCATACTTTGATGTTTCTATGGCAACCGTAGATTCTGCTTGGATAAAGTAAGTGCACGTTTCCGCTATCATAAATATATATATATATTTTTATTTATTTACGTATTTGCTGCGAGATATTTGTTAATTGGAAGTAAAATAATTATGTACGTAAATTAAATTTACATAAAATTATATTAAATAATTAGGCTACAAAAGGTCGAGACGTGCAACGTATAGAGCCTCTCTCTCAGACAAGCCAACCTTTCCTTCTCGCGGTGTAGTTTGTACAAATGGACACATCTGGCGTATCAGACGAGTGTTGCCTTCGCAAAGGAATATCTTCGGTAGTTGGAGGAAATGCCAGCTAAACCTATAGGTGTCAGATGATTTTCACCGCCTGGTGAAACGCCACTGTCCTGCTTATTGGAGTGTGAAGTGACTGCTGCCATGTTTAGCCCTCAAAAAAGGGGCCCGTTTTGTCATACACCCCTCAAGGACACCAATGACACCCTATGGACCCCCCTCCATGACAGGGTACAATATTAAAATGGCTCCACAGGCCGGACTCTAGATAGTACATGTGATCTACCTAATAATAATGAATCGGGAGCGGGGGGTGGGACTTCTCTATCAGCTAGCGAATACTCTTGCTGTCATTTACTCTGCTTAGATTTTGACTGGAGGGAGACTGGGTGTGATAGCATGCTGGTGGAACTGTGAAAGCAATGCATGGATAAGAGAGTAGGTTCCCTCTCTGTCGGGAACCCAAAATGATGCATAAAACCCAAAGCCGCAATAAAAATAAAAATGTAACAAAAACATAATCATTAGCAATAATTGCAAAAAAAGATTCCCATATCCATTTCATCATCATCATGCGTCTTAACAGCAACATAAATGATGGGCACTTACTGTGATTCAAAGCACTTATTCCTAACTGACCCTCAGCAACTGCCCAAGCGACGCCTCCACAGTTCCTTTATTTACAAAAGACGGCAGTGTGCAATCATCAGAGAACACTAAACCATGAATTCCTTTTTCATCTTTGATCTATTCTGACTCAAAATTTCCTCACAAAGCTTCACCGCTACCTCCATCACGCTTCAAATTATGATTACCACTCTGACTTCTTTGGTTACTTAACTTAACTTAAAACCTGCTTTTCTTCCATTAAAATACCCAACAAAGAAGAAGTCATTTTCTTGTAGACTTCAACTCCCACAACTAAAACTGGCTTTCCTTTCTCAATTCTATTCATTAACTAGTAGGAATGCTATTTGCAAGGATCTCACACGAACAGTCCATGTACTCACCTAAATACCAGCTAATCCTTACAGCCCTGCTAATTCACTTCACCTCAATCCGCTCTTAACCAGTTTGTTGATTTTCTGCAACAAACCAAGAAACTTAAATCCGATTTTTAAAAATCCAAATGCAGAATAGCTTTCTCTCCAAATGGCAATCGATCCTTATATATATATAGTATCTCTTGGCCCACCAACTAATCAATGACCGGCAATATTGATTTTGCCACTCTGAATCGACAACTGATTTCTTAGCCCTCCCCATCCACCTTTGGGTTCCGAGAAATCAGAAGCCATTTGATTGGGTTCGACACCGAGATCTTCTTAGCAAACTGCCATTTGACGGTTTGCGTTCTACACATTGTAATTTGGATCTTTAGCTTCTTTTCTGGTTAACTGCTACGTCATGTTAGATGGCTTCCTTTGCTGGATTTCCCCACCAATGCTGGAGCTCTGTACTCCCGTCCACTTTATTCTCTCTCTGACATTAAATCTTATTCGTAGCTTTTCTAATAAGAGTTCTCTTCATTATCTTCTTAAATTAACAAGCCACGTGGGGTACAATAATTAGAAGCTTCAAGATCTCCTTTCTATCTTTCAGAGTGGCGAGAATTACCTTGCGAACTTAAATGCTTCAAGAATACTGTTCTCATTTTCTATTTCTCACAAGCAAAATCCATCTTGTATTTCAGTCTCGTTCCCTTACTTTTGATTCCCTTTAGATAACCATTCAGGATCATATTTCTGTTCTTTGACTAATCTACATCTCTAGCTTCTCCTGACAAAAACATCTCAGCCGTAGCTTCTTCAGCTTCCAAAAAAAAAACAGGTTACTTTATGCTCAAGTCACTGCTAACACTGTATAAACCTGAAATGTGACCAACCTTGGAATGCTTCTCACACATTTAGGGTCGCACCTAGAAATCTTTCTAAAATGTTCGACGCTGTCCAGAAGACAACAATCCGGATACAGGGAGGTTCAAAATTCCACGTACAAACTTTGAGGGGAAGGCAGAGAACATCAAAATCAACCATATTCACATAGGAAAGCATGACCGGAAAAGTCACCCGAAAGTGATAGGTGGCGCTGTTCGCCAGCGCTCCAGATGAGCCATTGGGACTTCCTCATTCAAGATTTCGACGTTGTACGAAGAACATACGTTTTAACGAACGCTGAGAATGGCAGACATGCACCTCGTTTACCATATTATGTATCCAACTACTATTGAACTGTTCAGTTACGCCTAATAAAGTTTTTTGCACTACTTACTGCCTTGTGTTATTTCTGTATCTTTGTGACCCTGTTAGTACTTTTCTGTGGAGTTTCCGGTCATGCTTTCCTATGTGAATATGGTTGATTTGGATGTTCTCTACCTCCCCTCAAAGTTTGTACGTGGAATTTTGAACCACCCTGTATATACACCTGTACCTTACGTTTCCCTACAGGGTGATTTTGTAGTCAATGTGCTACTGAACTGGCTGCAATTCTTCCTCCACTTCGAAGTACTCTTCCTCACACCGTTTCCTAACCAACTTCCACTTGTTCAGAAGTATGTCAACAGATTGTCTCATGCTCGCTTATCTACACAGGACATTGATGCGTTGGTTTCACAATCTTTCGGGGACCTGATATATAAAAATATTAATTATGTGGAACTACTGGATGATATAGTTTAAAAGGATCAACATTTAAGGCACCATGTCCTCTTTGTTTTTGAACAGATACAGAGTTTTATAATTTATAATTTTAATATTGTAAATTATAAATATAATTTATAAATATTTTTCAGTAATTTTTGGTGCCTTTTGTGATGTGACACCTTTTTTTGGCAACTCGTATGGTAAAGTATAAGTTCTTCATCGCTTCAACGTAAGTATTTACGTCTAGGTCTAGCTCCCACTGACGATACCTCAACAAAGGTCGAAACCGGCCAGGGTAGTGACCCCCCACATAATGTATAACATTATACATTATAGGAAATACTAAGGACAGTGATCAGATCTTACTCCACCTTTACTACGAGTTGCCCTTGTCATGAAAGGTTTACTTACGCTTGGATCCGCCGAAACTTTTATAGTTTCTCTATTTGGCTTTGAAATAATGTTGGATTCAATATCCATTTAATTTGAATAATTTTGCATCGCCGAAGTGAAGCCTTTTGGCTCTCTTTTTTAAATAATTTATAATTTTTACATAAATTAAAAGTTATCATGTTTAACCTTTTCCAACCAAAGGGCATCGAATATACTGATTGAGTTGCAGTGGATCCGAAGAGCTGGTATTTGCACCTCTCTATTTAAATGTATTCGTCCATTTACTCAGACTTGGAATGTGGTATAAACACAGGCATATTTTATTTTATTTTATTTTTATGAGAAGAGAAAAAAAGTAGTGGAGGATTCGCCTAAGGCTTTTGCTATCGATATTCAAGTAGTGCACTTAATAGTATCTTAGCATTATCTAGTGGTTGCTGTTGGGAATTAGCAGTCTTTTATAGTACTGTCTACCCTTGCTTCCGAAGACAAACATCGATCTTTAAATAAATAAAAGTAAGATATTAAAAGAACTTCAAGTTAAGAGATAACCGACTGCGATCATACGAACTGAATACGCGTGCATCACATTTTCGTCCTCCCCCCCCCCCCCCTCTACCAGTGCTCTCTCTTTTTCTTTCTCTCTATTTTTCCTCGCGGCACTAACGAATCCCAATCTGCGGGAATATATCTTCCGAATTACGCAAACATGGAAGATTAAAAAAACCCAAAGCAATTCTTTACATTTTTTTTTTACTTCCACTCCACTGTAGCTTGCATCGCGTGTGCGGTTGCTAGGTTACCGCACGTTTCCCCCTCACTTGCCAATAGCTAAAGTAATGGCATGCTAAATTCCAACAGAAAAACCAAAAGAACTGCTTCAATAATTTAAAAACCAGAAAGACTGCTTTAATTATAGTGTAATCCGCTTTGTACAAAGGTCGAATTATTTCAATTTGTACACGGAGTACATTGGTTTGATGAAGTCCCTACTGATCACAATAATCTACAAGCGAGAAAATAAACATGTCTAGAAAGTCTGTATTTCCATACTACAGATAGAGAACATATTAAAAAGTACGTTGATATTTTCCATGAGTCGAAATGTGATAATCTCGCGAATGAAGAAAGTTATTTGATGCATATTTCAATCCAAATTTTTAAAAAATATATTCAAATGTAGTATTATTTCAATTTTCCTAAATATTTTCCCCATATCTCTTTAATTTAAATAAATTTTTTCTAATATAACAATACACCATTATATTTTTTCAAGAGTATACTTACAATAGGAAGATCCTTAGAAGAACTATACCGCTCCGGTGGTCAATCGACCGTGAGATGCGGTGATTGATTTTATATGAGATGCCCATATAGGGTAACGGATGGCAATGCTGAACCAATGAAGTTTAACTGAGGTTCGGCTGTTGCTGTTATCCTGGGTTAATGAGTTCGCTCTCTTAGGTTTTGCCCTAAGGGAGCACTTTGAGTCTCCGGGGAAAGTGTTCTCTGGCACGGCCCGCTGAGGGATACTTGCCGGTGAATTATTTTCCTCGGAATGTGAGCGGTTCTGCTCGGTACTCGAGTTTCACTGAGTAGAACCAACGCTGAGATTTGGACGGTCTTTCGCCCACGAATGAGTGGCCTAGAGATCGTCCGATATTTTTGAGATATCACCTTTACTTACACATACGGTGATTGATTTTATATGAGATGCCCATATAGGGTAACGGATGGCAATGCTGAACCAATGAAGTTTAACTGAGGTTCGGCTGTTGCTGTTATCCTGGGTTAATGAGTTCGCTCTCTTAGGGTTTGCCTTAAGGGAGCACTTTGAGTCTCCGGGGAAGGTGTTCTCCGGCACGGCCCGCTGAGGGGCTTAGTCGGTGAATTATTTTCCTCGGAATATGAGCGGTTCTGCTCGGTACTCGAGTTTCACTGAGTAGAACCAACGCTGAGATTTGGACGGTCTTTCGCCCACAAATGAGTGGCCTAGAGATCGTCCGATATTTTTGAGATATCACCTTTACTTACACATACGGTGATTGGTTCATTAATGCCCTTGGGGGTGATGGATAGCAACGCAAAGCTGAACCAATGAAGTTTAACTGAGGTTCGGCTGTTGCTCTTACCCACTTGGGCGATGAGTTTTTGAGTTCGCTCTCTTAAGGTTTTTGCCTTAAGGGAGCACTTTGAGTCTCCGGGGAAGGTGTTCTCCGGCACGGCCCGCTGAGGGGCTTTGTCGGTGAATTATTTTCCTCGGAATTTGAGCGGTTCTGCTCGGTAATCGAGTTTCACTGAGTAGAACCAACGCTGAGATTTGGACGGTCTTTCGCCCACGAATGAGTGGCCTAGAGATCGTCCATATTTTTGAGATTGAACCTTTACTTACATAGTCGATTGATTCATTCAATCCAATACCCTTGGAGGGTAATGGATGGCAATGCTGTAACCAATGAAGTTTAACTGAGGTTCGGCTGTTGCTGTTACCCTCCTGCCATGATCAGAGCTGTAATAGCTCAATAACACCTTATCCCTACACTGTCCGCTACAGATAACGGGGAAGATGAAAAGCATTCTTGCTTCGCCCCTTTAAGCCAGTCCTTATCCTTATAAGGACTATAAGGAACTATACCGATCCGCATCACCTGTTGAATATTATTAAAAAACTTAAGAACAATCAAGCTCCTGGACAGCATCTCAAACAAGGTGATCAAGCTGCTGCCTCGAAAAGCTATAGTGCACCTGACCAGTATAATAAATGCAATCTTAAGGTTTCACTATTCTCTTTCCACCTGGAAACTGGCTGATGGGATTCCTATACATAAGTCAGGCAAAGACCCACACTTACCGCAGAATTATCGTCCAGTCAGTCTCATCTCCAATCTGGGTAAGGTTGCAGAGAAGGTCATCCTCTCACGACTCCAAACCTCAGTAAATGACCTAAACATCCTCCCTAAAGAACAGTTTGGTTTTCGACAACACCATAGTACTACCCAGCAAATCCACAGAATTGTCGAATACATCACCACCAGCTGCAACTGGCGCCAGTGCACAGGCGCTGTTTTCCTAGACCTATCCAAAGCATTTGACAAAATCTGGCAATTTGGACTCCTGCACAAACTTATCTCAGCCGGTACCTCACTAAAATGGTTCATTTAATCCATTCATATCTTCAGAATAGATCAATGCAAGTTAAAATCAACGGTTCTACATCGCCCCAGCGCTATCTTTGCTGGAGTGCCGCAAGGATCTCTACTGGCTCCATTGCTGTTTTCTGTATACATGTCAGACATCCCACACAATCCGATGACTTCCATTTTGGCCCTGTATGCGGACGATACGGCAATACTGACCAGATCTCTCAGACCCCACTTCGTTACCAGAAAGCTTCAAGAAAACCTTCTAAAGCTGGAGGGTTAATTCTCCAAGTAGAGATTGGAAGTCAACCCCCTAAAAAGCTCAGCCGTTTTTTTTTCTCAAAAAGGCCAATGTCTCCTGTAGGAGATGTGTTACTATTCAATACTAAAATTCCCTGGCAGACAGAAACAAATTACCTGGGTGTGATTCTCGACAAAAAGCTATCTTTCAACCAACACATCAAGTCTGCGTGCGCAAAAGCATCTAAAGCCATAGCTCAGATCTACCCGCTAATTAATAGAAATAGCAAGCTCAGCAACAGAATCAAATTGCAACTATACCAGATGACGATTCGTCCTATAATCACCTATGCCTCTCCGGCCTGGAGCCACACCTCTAATGCTAACATTATCAAAATACAGCGAGTGCAGAGCAAGTGCTTGAGAATGATTCTGAACGCCCCGTGGTATGTTAGAAACAACCAACTCCAGAGAGACACAAATATTCCCTATATTCTCTCTTTTCTACAACCCTTAGCATCCAAGTTTTTCCTAAAGACGTCCACACATCCCAACGATTTGGTTCAGCAAGCTGCAGCATACGATCCAACGGACATATTCAAATATAGAAGACCAAAAGCTCTATTAGCCTCCTTTAGTGATGCATAATCTCCATGCCCATTCAGGGCGAGCAATCTGCTCATAAATTTTACCTTCACTGTAACCACAACAGATAACGGGGATTATGAAAAGCATCTTGCTTCACCCCTAAAGACATAAATGTCAATTGTCAACTATAAGGAAATCGACCGTGAGATGTGGTGATTAATACCCTTGGAGAGTAATGGATGGCAATGCTGTAGCCAATGAAGTTCTAACTGAGGCTCGGCTATTGCTGTTACCACCCTATGGCGCAGAGATTCGAGAGTTTGAGTTCGCTTTCTTAAGGTTTTTTCCTTAATGTAGCAATTTGAGTCTCCGGGGAAAGTGTTCTCCGGCACGGCCTTTGTCGGTGAATGCTTTTCTTCGGAATATGAGCGGTTCTGCTCGGTGGTGGTGGTGGGTGGAAGGCCATCACTGAGTGGAGCCAACGCTGAGATGGACGGTCTTTCGCCCACGATTGAGTGGCCTAGGGATCGTCCGAATTATTAGAGACGGCTTTACCTTTAAATATGGCAATGCTGTAGCCAATGAAGTTCTAACTGAGGCTCGGCTATTGCTATTACCCTCCTGCCATGATCAGAGCTTTAATAGCTCAACAATAACACCTTATCTCTACACTGTCCTCTACAGATAACAGGGAAGATGAAAAGCATTCTTGATTCGCCCCTTTAAGCCAGTCCTTATAAGGATGACTGAGAAGGCGAAACTCCGTGCGGTGGCCGGGCTAAGAATAGCATCACTGCAACCCATGCATGTCGTACGAGGTGGCTAAAATGGGATGCGTTTCGCTCTCTTAGGTTTCTTCCGCGATTTTGCTCCCGGTGAGGCCATCTTAGATTTCGGAAGGTTTGCCCTGAGAGAGTATTTTGAGTCTCTGGGGAGGGTGTTCTCCAGCATGGACCGTGAAGGGCCTTGTCTGTGGATGCTTTTCCCTGGAATATGAGCGGTTCTGCTCAGTGGTGTGGGGGGGGCGTCACTGAGTGTAGTCAACGCTGAGTTGGACGGTCTTTCGGCCACTCGTAGGGAATAGTTCGGGGGATCGTCTTAATTTTTAGAGACGGCTTTACTTACATAAAAGCCCCAATGTAGCTATGCATGTCGTACGAGGCGACTAAAATGGGTACCCAGGGAGGGTAATGGATGGCAATGCTGTAGTCAATGAAGTTCTAACTGAGGTTCGGCTATTGCTGTTACCCTCCTGCCATGATCAGAGCTTTATATAGCTCAATAACACCTTATCCCTACGTTGTCCTCTATAGATAACGGGGAAGATGAAAAGCATTCTTGCTTCGCCCCTTTAAGGACGACTGAGAGTTTCTACTATGAATTTGGTGCTGAAATTGGTTCATCTACTTTCCATGTGCAATAGATATGTAAATAAGAGGTCTTTCTTTCCACCAATAAATACACTTCATTCCACCACCCGTATTCTTATTTATAATTAATTGTGTGTATATTCTCTGACCGATTTTCCTATTTTGCGAATGAAAAACTCGTACTTTAGCAGAATAAAAAAACAGCTATCTTTTTTTTTATGAGATCGGCTGATTCGCCTTTAATTGAAAAAGTCCATATAATGATTATTCTCTCATGACGAGAATCGAACTCAAATCATTTCCAACTGAGCTATTTGAAGTGCTTTTTTTATATTAAAACAATTTCAAGTTCAATTATTCTTAATTTTTTTTCTTCCCAAATCTCCGTCTAATTTTGACTTCGCCAATCAAATTGTTTTTCATTTTTTAAAAACATTTTTGAGGGTCATTGCGGTTATATACAACTGATTTTTCATATTAAAATGCAATTAATGAGGCCTAATAAAATAATAATGAAAAAAAAAAGAAAGAAACGAAACCGTACGTTAAGAATAAGTACGTTAAAAACTATCGTAGCGCTACCTACCGGCACTTTCGTGAATGACTGTAGCTGTTGTTTGCGAAGAGGTTAGTTATATTTTTGTTTTAAAAATCGTGAGTACCTAATAATTAATTCCATTAAAAATTAACGCATATATTATATTCTGGTTTAATTCGAATAACAATAGGCATGCGCAGTATTCAATCACTATTTAGATAATTTCCATGTGTGTATTTCAAAAGTGCGCACTTTACGCTAGTTACTATCTGTCTAGTAACGTTCTGTCTATCTAAGAATTAATCCTATCCTTTTAGCTAGAGCTAAGGGACGCAATTTGCAATTGTTTACACAGACAACGAAAGAAAAATGTTGGCTTTCTGTTTCATGTCAGTCATACGAAGTTTATCAAGTTTCAGCGATCCTAACACATCACTTGCCGCCTGCCACAAGGACACCGGTTTAGTGGAACGCAATTAAAACGACTTCGTGCCAAAGGAGAATGGATGCAGTTGATAAAAGGAAGAGCAGGCAAACACAAGATCCTCTTATCCTTTTGTTTTTATCGTTAGTCGACCTGTTCTGTTAGCCTGCTGGGTGAATTGGGGAAACTGCACAAATGATATCACCACATCTAATTAATGGATTCGTTGTTTGGTGAGTGTGCTTTACTAGAGTTACCTCAATCTTACCGAGGCGTCGCACTATCCATTACCGCACTCTAGTTAATTCACAGCCAAAGAGAAATGATTGATAATGCTCTGGACATTCGCCGTCATACAAGCTGCGATGGTGTCAAAGGTGATGTGGCACGTTGTGACATACAACGAATCCCATTTGCTCACATTATTCTCCTCGAAAGACGTTTCAGCCCCATCAGACACGAAGAAAAAAAAATTTGAGTGATGAGTGCACGCAAAAATTGGAAGAAATAGGTAGAAAAACTTAGATCTTCTCATTTTTTAAAAAATTTTAATGGAACATTGAAATTTTAGGATTCATTCCTAAATTGGGAGAGCCAACTTATCATTTTTATATCCCTTATAAAAAAAAAAAATTGGTTTTCTGCATTGAGCAGAAAACTTAAAATATCCGTGTGTTTTTCATATACTGAAGTATAGAGCCTAAAAGCTTCAATTTTTAAGTTTTAATTTTTAAAGTTTTCTATAATTGACTATAAAATATAGATGGATTTATAATATTCTCTAAGCATTTCATTAAATATAAAAAGTTTTCTATAATTGACTATAAAATATAGATGGATTTATAATATTCTCTAAGCATTTCATTAAATATAAAAAGTTTTCTATAATTGACTATAAAATATAGATGGATTTATAATATTCTCTAAGCATTTCATTAAATATAAAAAGTTTTCTATAATTGACTATAAAATATAGATGGATTTATAATATTCTCTAAGCATTTCATTAAATATAAAAAGTTTTCTATAATTGACTATAAAATATAGATGGATTTATAATATTCTCTAAGCATTTCATTAAATATAAAAACATATTAATTTTTAGCTTTGTATTTTGATATTTAATTATGCACCCACCAACAGTTCACCTATATGAAATTTAACTTCCTGATTTTCTTCTAGCCATTATCGTGTTATAAATTATATATGATAAATTATATCATAAAATTGATCACATATCACATATATAAAGGCTTCTGAATTGGATGGGGTATGGAGGCCCTTAACCCTAGGAGGGTGGCAATGCTATATCCAATGAAGTTCTAACTGAGGCTCGGCTATTGCTGTTACCCTCCTGCCATGATCAGAGCTTTAATTTAATAGCTCAATAACATTTTATCCCTACACTGTCCTCTACAGATAACGGGAAGATGAAAAGCATTCTTGCTTCGCCCCTTTAAGCCAGTCCTTATAAGGACGTCATATAGAATGGAAGCCTGCGTACTAAGTAAAGAAAGAAAGTTGTAGGAATAATTGTTTCGGTAGTTTTATAATGAATATTTAATTTGATAAACGTGACAGGTTACTTTGGGTTGAAAACGTAGTTTTGGGAGGCAGCGAAATTTATTTATTTAAGGGAAAGAAGGAATTTACTTGTGCTGTTTAAGGAGATTAATATAAATTAGTCTTGTGGGAAGATAAACCTAAAACGTTACGAATAAATGATCATAGATCATTAATGATACGAATAAAATGTATCCCATACAGTTATTTAGATTATTAACTGAAATTAATTATTGTTTTTTTTTAATTCTAAGAAAACTTGAGTCGATCTTTAATGATATCAGAAGACATTTTGAAATTACAATTAATCCGACTTTCCACATGGAGAAACATCAACAAAGGAAGAAATGAAAAATATGAGGAAACGCACTTTTTTTTTTTTTTTTTTTTTTTTTTACTTGGCATAGATTTTTCACAGTCTGCTTATAAGGGAGACAGCGAATTGTCCTAGTGGAAAACCAAACCACATATGAGACGTGGACCAAAGGAAAAATAGCAACGAAAGATAAAACCCATCTTAGTACAGACATTTGCAGAGCAAGCAGGACATCTTCTGTTCTCGCACATATTTCCACTATTCTGATTGTTACATGTGTTTTCATGAATGGGTGGAACCAACTTTCGTTTTCCTTGACATTCTCGTCAAAGAAATCATATTCCTTGGATATCCGTGTCTACTTGACTGACTGTAATGCATTTTTTTTAAATTGAAATAGATGTTTCGTTCTACCTTGACATTTTGTTAACGTGGGCCTTAGCAAGCGCTGTTTTTATTAAGATTTAAGTAATGTTTTACGTTTTTCGTGTCTTGATAAAACTTATCAAGTCTAACAAGTGTGATTTACTTATAGCGTTTTGTTTTTTGGCCAAGCCAGCAAAGTATTGATATATTGTAACTTTTACATTATGACATCTACTGCATAAATTATGTTTGGTAGAACATGGAAATAATAATTCCTTTTTTTTTTCTATTTTTGTGGTGATAAAATCATTGTTTACTTTTTTGTGATGACAAATTTTGCGAACTAAGATCTTACGATGACAAAATTTTGAGAACTAAGACTGTAAGATGAAAAAAAAATTGAGATCTTAAGACGAAAAAATTTTAAGATCTGAAGGTGAAAAAATTTTGAAATCTACGATGGAAAAATGTTATCTTAAGATGAAAAAAATTTGAGATCTGAAGGTGAAAATTTCGAGATCTTAAGGTGAAAATTTTTGAGAATTAAGATCTTACGATGAAAAAATTTGGAGAACTAAGATCTTACGATGAAAATATGTTGAGATCTTACGATGAAAATTTTGAGATCCTACAATGAGAAAATTTTGAGAGCTAAGATCTTGCAATGGCAAAATTTCGAGTCTTTTACACTGTTGCTTATGATAATAAAAATTTAGCAATATACACATTCCGAAAAATCAATTCAAATAATTTTTTCAAGCAAAAATCCCACTAATATCGTTATGCCATAAAAGAAATCAAGATTTATAAAAATACATTCAATCAGCATTGATTTGCACCAAAATACTTTTTTTTTACAACTATTCAAGTTTCTGGTGGTTAGATTTTCGCTAACGACTTCGTGTTTCAGCCACTCGTTACTATTTGACTTTGGTGTTAGAAAAGGACTTGAAGCAGCTGAATTTGGCATTTCGTAATGGTTTCATGCGAGAAACAGATAGAGTGAAGGAAGCAGTACACACCCATATGATTGATAGCCTCACTTTCTGCACGTATGTAAGGTGGGAAGTCCAGTAGTGCTAATGGGTTATATTTATATAAATCTGTACCACGAAAGCTCCCCCCCCCCTCACACACACATTTTTTTATAACTAGCCTACAGATATTAGATAAAAAAAATGAAAGGAAATGTTGCTGCATATATATCGGAATAAAAAAAGTTAAGGAGATCCTGTTGTAATGTATATCGGAAGGTATTATGAAGAAGATCCATTCAAACAGAATTTTCGTGCTACTGATTATTAATAATAAAAGTATTCATGGATACCTTTAACAATTATAAGGATGGAGTTCACAGAAATCGATCCAATCCAACATATTTCGTAAATCGTTATTTGAAAAAATTAGAATAATTTAAAATTGCAATTAAAATCTCTCAATTTTCCTCGTAGCCAACCACATGACACGGACGATTATGATTACGTTTATTTTCTATTATTCAGTTGGATTTTCTCTTTGCATTTGCTCATCCTTCTCAGCTGAATTTATGCGATAACCATTCAAGCCTTGGTGAACGATTGAGTAGGGTCTCCATTCTCCAACGAACAGACTGTGGGCTTGAATCCTATCCTTGCCACGAATCTTTAATTTAGCGAGGCTCCTCTATAGACAATATTGGATTTCTAGAGAGAGGATTTTCGGATTAGCTAACTCATTATTTAAATTCACAAGACAAACTCTCCTGCTATGTTTAATTCCATGTTGATACGAATTGTTGTACTATGAATTCATTCCCGCAGTTATTGAACTCTCAAACACGTGCTTTCTTTTTTGAATAAATTGTAAGTTGTCCGTACAATCAATATTTATTTAAGGTTATTTCACTATTTTAATAATGAAACATATATTTAATTTTTTATTTTGGAAGAAATTTTTTAATTACTTTAAGTAATATTAAAAAAAAATTAAAATATACTAAACACCTTTAATATTTTTATATAAAGTTTCTTTAATTGAACTACTGTAATAAGAAACGAATCATATCATACATTTTGATTATTTCATATTTATTTTTATTATTTAATTTTTTTATTATTGTTTCCCTTTTCCAGAAAATTATTCGGATATAAGAAGTATTCGTTATATAAGTAATTGAACAATTTGTTTCTTAGCGGTGCAAGTGCAAACTGAGGATTCCAGCCTGTATTAGCAAATTGTAGCAGACAGTTGAAGAATCTTCTTCTCTTCTTACCTTCCTTTTAACTCGATTTGACTGAACAACAAATCGCATTATCGTGTTCAAACGAAAGAATTGGAGCACTGGATGTGCACTATCTCATCTATTCTTGGTATCCTCGTAGTCGCAAACACGACCAATTAGATTCTGAGAGGAACACTTGATTATGGGTTTGTCTCTGCTTTGTCGGCAACGACGCATGCGTACTTTCCTAACAAGAATGTGAACTACAACAAATAATGGTACTTTTAGTGAACGGTTTTTTCTTGGAATGCGGGTAATTGGACTTTCATCCCTTTTTTCATTCAGGGAATTGAGTTTCGGTGTTTATATTTCATTGAAAATTTAATGTAAGTGGGTTCTTTATTTGGAACTTACATTTCCACTAATGATCATTATATTAAATTTTTCTTCAACAGATGGCTTAATATAGCTGTCTTCATACAACAGTTTTATTTGAGAACTAAGTAATGACGTGGATAGTGCATTACGCATTTTCAGTATAATTTGCTCTTTCTTAGAAATAATAACGAAACATATATCTAATTTTTTTTATTTTAGAAATTTTTAAATTATTTAAAGTAATATTTTAAAAAAATTAAAATATTCTAAACACCTTTAATTTTTTTATATAAAATGTTATAATTAAAACATGACGATATTTGGGAATCAACCCCAGTCGTCAAATGTTGGGTGCGTGAGATGCGGTGATTGTTTCATTCATTCAAAAATACTCTTGGAGGGTAATGGATGGCAATGCTGTAGCTAATGAACTTCTAACTGAGGTGCGGCTATTGCTGTTACCCTCTTGCCATGATCAGAGCTTTTTATAGCTCAATAACACCTTATCAGATAACGGGGAAGATGAAAAGCATTCTTGCTTCGCCCCTTTAAGCCGGTCCTTATAAGAAAAAGGATTTGACGACTGATGGTTTTGGGGAATCGACCGTGAGATGCGGTGATTAATACCCTTGGAGGGTAATGGATGGCTATGCTGTAGCCAATGAAGTTTTAACTAAGGCTCGGCTATTGCTGTTACCCTCTTGCCACGATCAGAGCTTTCATAGCTCAATAACACCTTATATCCCCACACTGTCCTTTAGAGATAACAGTGAAGATGAAAAGCATTCTTGCTTCGCCCCTTTAAGCCAGTCCTTATAAGGATTTTACGACTGATATGTAAGTGATCAGTTGACTCTTCTCTTCATTGGAAAATTTGCCGTTGCCACGTTAGTCACCTTGAAAACGGACCTTAAGAAATTTGGTCAAAAGCTTCAAGGGTCCTGGGGGGGGGTTGATCAGTTACTTTCATGAATACCTGTTTTCACCACGTGATAGTTTCTTCATGTGTTGCTATTGTGTGGGGTTTTCTTCGACCGCAAATTTTCTTCATCCGTCTCTTAGGACCGGTGAGGTTGTGTCCTCCAAAGAGGGACTTCTAGGTATCTATTTTTGACTGTAGGTCAGTGTGTGTTCACGGAGCCGATTTGCCTGTTCTGAGGGATGTAAAATCCGAGTTTTGGGGAGAAAAAAAAGGCCTCTACCACCCTATGAGAGGCTAACTCATCTTTAGTCATAAGAACCAAATAAAGGTTCCTCACGTCATAGACGGGAATCGAACCCAGGTCTTTCCGACTGAGCTACGAAGGCTCTGATAGTTTCGTATCGCGATGTAAATTAACTTATTCTAAATTAATTAACTTATTTTTATTTAACATTTGCTAAATGTTTTATACCTGAACAATGTTATCCTATAACTAAAAAACTTGGACCGTATATTCTAAATAAGTAAGTATTATAACTGAAGACTGATAAACAGACCACAGAAATTTTCTGTAGTCTGTTTATCCAAACGGTAAGATCAACTCCTTTCAATACTTCAATGTACATAATTCAGACTGTCTTTTTCCTCTCTAAATCCACAGAACAAGTTGGAAAAGGTGGCGAAATAGTTGATGTTAATGATGATCCAACATAAATTATCCATCTCCCCGATAGAAGACTTTCTAGTCTTCCTTTTTCCCTTTGTTGTTAGGGCATCAGTTTCTTCTTTACGTAGGGGTTATTCGGTGGGTGAGTGGTTTGCTAGCAACTCTGAACTAGGAATAGTCGACCGTAGTAGAATTCACATTATACACACAGCAATACAATAATCAAGGTTTAGGATCACGAGAGATACTCCCACTCGGATGCCCCTACAATCCCAGTCATGGGCTCGCTTTAGAGAGAATGCTACGCTCCCGCTCGCTGATTTCAAAAAGTTAGTTAGGACTAAAAAAAAAAGCTGTTTACTCTCCGAGAGGAATACGAGGCGTCAAGCAATTTATTTTCTATTCCATAATTTATTTTTATTTCATAATTATGACAAAATACTTTAAATTTATTGATTAAAATTATACAAACATTTATTTTTTTAATTTTTTAAAAAATATTTGACTTTCAAAACTACATGCAACAAAAAAAAAAGAAGAGAAAAACTTCCGAACTATTATAACAAAAGAAATCAAGTAAAAATTCACTTTATTCTTTAGTTAGATTGGACTCGTACTAGACGAATGGCTGAGTTCTTCTTTTTTATATAGGCCTGGAAAAGTCCTATTACACATTCAATGCTAAATCCAACATCGTGTGTTTCTGATAGGATTACAGCAAACTCAGAGTTTTGCGGGAGTTACGAGAGAGAGAGAGAGATCGATGAATTTGCTTGTAACAATGCAACTGAGCGAATAATATAAAATGCATGAAACTACTGCAGAATTTTAATCTTGAACTAAAATTCTGTTCCCAGAATAACTCCAGCAAAGCCGGTACGGTCTACATCTAGTAAGATTCGGCGAATGTTGGGCTGTGGTCCGCATCCCAACCTCCGGAGAATTTCAGTAGAACTGTTACGTGAAGTAATTATTTTAGGGTTCTGTTATGGGAGGATTCTTTGTTATATACAAAGAAGATTAATGACGGGTTACATTAAAAATAGATTATGGGTTTAATAATATGTGAATCAACTGAGAAAAGGAAATTTTCCAAAACCCAGGTTTCGATTGGGGATAATCCTCTTCTATTCTTAATTCATCTTCGATATTTGCTACTAATATTTCACTTAAGGTGTTGGGGAAAAATATTGCACACAAAAAAAATGCTATTCGTCTAATGCTTATGTTGATGTCATTTAAATCCGGTTTGCGTTTATTAATTCTATGCTAATTGAAAAAAAAAAAACGAAATGTGTTAAAATATAATATTGAATGTGAAGATTTATTATTGTAGTATATTAGTTATATTATATTATATTAGTTACATCATCGAATGAATAATGAATGACAGAATTATCGAAGCCAAACGTGGATGACCTCCATGGCCTCCGTAAATAGGCGAACCATGGCGGAAATAATCACCAATGATTTCGAGTATGGTTGAAATGTTTTTTCAGCTAGAAACTATATGAAAAATACATTCGCAGCTGTAGGCTTTCGGAAATCCACAGAAAAAGGATATGCAGTCTGTAATGATAACGAACAGATTTTTCTACGGTTGTCGAATGGTAGAAGGTTGCAAGATCCCACATTTATGAATTCCCCATTGAGTAAAAAGACAGAAACTGTAAACAGAGATTTGAACTCAATCCAGCATGCATTTATTCTACGGTTCAAACTGGTGGAAGATCTAGAAAAGAATTTTAGGACAACAATATCTCTATTCCGGTAACTTCACGTATACCAGCGGCTGCTATCCGACTATCTTAGGTCACTAAAGGCAAAACCACCCTACATACACCTCCATAGTTCCGTCTATATTGACGAAGCCCTTTGGTTGGAAAGACCTAATATATATATAGATAGATAGATATTTTTTTTAAATTTTTTTTTTTTATTGTGAACATAACAATCTTATATACAGGATTAACCGGTTTTTGGTTCTCTGCAGTCAGACAGAGAGGTTACATGCTCATACTCTTGTTGAGATATGTTACATCGAAGTCACTTATAAGGCTAATTACATTTTTTTTAAAAATAAATTAAAGCCATTTAGAGTTATTTTAACATGATACTGTATAAGAACATAAATGTGGAAGAACATAGAAGTTACTATTGCACAGTATTATCTATCTATCTATAGATTTTTTTTTTAAATAAATTAAAGCCATTAAGAGTTATTTTAACATGATAACATAAGATCTTATTTTAACATAAGAACATAAATGTGGAAGAACATAGAAGTTACTATTGTACAATATTATCTATTAACATGAGAGTGCCAGCTGATTAACTTTCGCACTGTTAAGCACAACAATCCTTCTTTCTTCCCCCTTTCTTTTTTCTTTGGGGGGGGGGGGTAAAGGTGTCACTTCTATGCTGGAAAGTGGATTATAATGCAGTCGCCCTGCTCAGCCAGGAGTTGATTCCGTGGATTCCATTCTTGGTGGAAAAGATCTAAGCTGTTGTTTTGCCTATGGTGGTGATGCTCGTGTAGGATCCGACATCTCACCTTTTGTTGGAAGGCTGCAGTGAGTTGGTCAGTTGCCTCTCTCTGTGAAGTTGCTGTGCTGTCTGGTCTTGTATGTCTGAGGTAGAAGTTGTATATTACCGCTTTTGCGGTGATGAAAAGGTAATTGCAGAATGAATGGTTATTTAACTCCACATGGACGAGATTGAAATATTCCTCTTGTGTATGAAGATTGCCACAGGTAAGAGCTGCCGTTTCCCGAGTCAAACTGATTAATTTAGTGTTGACTGGGCATTCCAAGTAGATATGCCGGACCGTTCCTAATTGGTAGCAGAAGAGGCAGTTATCTGAGACGTTTGAGTTAAATTTTCGTAATATAGTAGGAGTGGGTAATATATTATGCCACATTCTCCACTGAATATCTGCGTCAGGTTTGATGGCTCTTGTGCGATATGGTAGATCCCATTGAAATAGTGTTTGATCAGATGATGCAGGATTTTCCAACAAAGTGCTTTGGTTCGACTGTTGTGTTAGTGTGCTGTAGATCTTGTTGGTGTTGCTGGGTGTAAGTTTCTCCCATGAGTTATTGGTTTTTATCAGAAAGATAGGCGCCAAAACTTCTGAGTTTGGAGGGCTAAGCCCCACTTCTGTTATGCTATCAGGCATAGCGGCTTGAAATGCGGCCTTTACGGTGTCTATCTGTTCAGACTCATTCCCATATTCTAGGTTTTCGAGCGAATTTGGAAAGCGTCTTTCCAATATATATTAGGTCTTTCCTAATAAATATATATTAGGAAAAATTATGATTTTTTAAATTATGATGGAGAACCATCAAAATAACACGTCAATCTACTGATCTTTTCCGTTCTATACAAAACAAGATCGCCTACAGTCGTGAATGGAATATATAAAAAAAGAAAAGGATAGCAGATCCTATTGCGTGCACTACAACACGGCACTTCCTCATTACTCACTACAAAAAAATAGACAAGTAAGCTAACCTCATCTCTACTTCAAGAACTGTGCTTGGTTCTGACATACGTTATCGCAAAAATGAATTAACTTTTGCAAGCGTTAAAAAATTCTATATAAGATCAAAGAGTTTGTGCTCGGAAGTTGATGTATTTTGGAGAAAGAAGACCCGAGATTGAAACTTGTGCGTCATCCTTAGCTGGTATCGCACATCATTGCTACCAACATAGCGGAATTTTAGTAGCTAAAGTCTGATAAAGAACTTACAAGTAGTCTAGAAAACGTGTGATGTGGAAGTGAGAAAATCCTTCATACACTGCCACCGAAAATCCTCCAAGAAAAAAGTAAACGCATCAGTGCAAGCGCCTGTCACCGAAATGGTCGAAAGGAGTCAACAAAGCGAGTTATCTATTACACGTTTGGAAACAAACTTTCTGGTTGTGCGAGTTTCAATGGCCTGCTGAAATGAGAAAGACGATTTGTTATTTTATTTTTTTTAGTTTTCTATCGCAGTCGTGTTTTTTTATATAACATATATTTTGTCTTTTAACAAAACACACTTATAATAATTTAATTATTAGTATCTTAAAATCATAGCTATTTTCTGTAAAGTACGAATGTCTATTTTTAATAAAAATGCAATTTCATCAGCAGACGTTAAAAAAAAAAATTTAAAAAAAAAAACCAGAAAGAAATGAAATGCTCTTGAAACTTACAACAATGTCGTTTAATCTTCTGTTTGGTTGTCATGGTGATTCCTGCAACTATACTACACGTGAAACGAATCGAGAGATAATGTATTCTTGAAAAGTGAAATATGACAAGTTAATTTATGCAGAATAAAAAACAAACATATAATAATCTCTTTCATAATTGGAACAATGACAAACATCGCTTTATATTTTCCAGTATTCATGGCGGTCAGATAAGTTTCATCTTCCACGATTTCCCATGTTATTTGCCGTTCTAGCTATACGTTGTGTGACTGATAGACTGTCTGTCTACTCATCAATATTTCCATTAAAGATCCGTATAGCTGAAAAATCCATCTATAAACACGTGATCTCAAAAGTTTTAGATAAATTGTCTTTGAAAACTTTCTCTTTTCTGAAACTCCAAGTGATAATTTCTTTGTTTTTAGTGGCTTACGACATTGAAAGAGAAAGGCTATCCCCCCAAGGAACAGACAACTGTTAGATGCAATTTGTCATAACTTGCCACTTACGAAACACGTAAACTAGCACTGAGAACACACTACATTTCGCAAGACACACCAGTAAATGGCTCTCCAGAGAGCCCAGAGTTTTAGCCAGATTCCATTCCCTTTTTCCGAACGAAAAAAAAAAAAAAAACTCATTACAACTGTAAAAGACATCTACCAGAGATACCATAAAGAGATGGGGAGAGAGACAAAGAATAAAAGAAAAGGAAAGGAACGGGGAGAAATTGAGAAGACGAAGAAGGAGAAAAAGAGAGAGAAAGAATGAAAGATTGTTAATGGTTGCTTCTTTACACTATGTATGTATGCATATAGGGCTACTAAAAGGCTGCCGATGAAGTTTCCACACCCACTTCAATACCCGCGGCCTAAACAGCAACATGAACGATCTGCACCATCACCTACAGTCATCTGTACCAGAACTACGATTCCTTTCAGAACCCCCCCCCGCCAAACTGGCAACATCAATAACCGCTGTCACCTCACATCACCTCCCCAAACTACACATTACACAGCTCTTTCTGCCACAATGGCGGCACATGCCATGCCAGAGACTGCAAACCCTCGAATCCCCACTGTTTGGTTTAGTTTGGCTCAAAATTTCTCTACCACAAAAATCTGCCCGTTTCATATGCTCCCTATATTGAACCACTGTGTCCTCTTCAACTATCTCTCTCTCTCTCTCTCTCTCTCTAAAGCTCGACTTTTTGCAGTCGAAACCATTTTGGGAAGATGTCCACAACTCATACTTCAGTTTCGCAGAGTGCTGAGGTGTTTGCTATCAGCAATGACCTATCTTAGATCATTAATCTTGCTACCAGAATACTAGTCAACCCCTTCCAATTTGCCAACACAACTGACCTCTTCGTAACAAGCTCCTCTTCCAGGTATACTGTGGTTGTCGGTTCTCCTCTTGGTAACTCGGATCACGACCTCAGACAAGTCTCTTTTGCCACAGAACTACCTTCACGCAACAGTTCACAGTCTCGTGTCCTTTGGCGCTACAAGGGGGGGGGGGCCATTTGGGAAGACCTCCATGACTTTTATTCCTCCTTCCCATGTTCTGACTACTGCTTCAGTTCTTCTGATCCAAACACCTGCCAGACCGAATAACAGAAATCATTCTCACAGGAATGAAAGCTTTTATCCTTCATTCCACTCCAAATTCTCAGCCACCATCTAAACACGGATTCTCAAAAAAAAAAAAAAAACGTGCAATTGCTGTGAAAGGGAAAAAAATTCTGCTTACCACGAATGGCTCAAGACCAAAACTCCAGCTACCCACTCTGTAGCTCGCAACACTTGCCAAAGAATCATCACCAAGTTCAAGTCAGCCTTTGAAAGGGCCAAATGCTGCAAACTCTCGTCCTGATCAAATGGTAGTCACTTCTTCTGGTCCCTTGCCAAGCCACTGAGCGCAACGTCTGCCCACCCAGGTTTCCACCACTCTCACATCTGGATGGTACTGTAGTTACCTCACCAAAAGACAAGGCCAACTTATTTGATGACCTGGCAAAGTTCTCTCCGCTCCATAAAGAACGGCTCCCTTCATGTCACCCATAGTCTCTGACAAAAAGAAATCCGAAGAAAACTTAATAACCTGGACACAAATAAGGCCTTTGGTCCTGATGGTATCCCACCTGTTATGTTAAAAAAATTGTGTCAAAAAACTTGGTGTACTTTTTCGCATACAAAGTCTAATTTCGTACTTTTTCTATACAAAGCCCAATTCCTCCCAGCCATGGAATATCGCTCACGTATTTGGGGTGGTGCACCAAAACCCTCTCTAAGATTGCTTGATTCTGCCCAGAAGAGAGCAATCCGGCTAATGAATGATCTCTCTCTCTGTCACATACCCACTTCAATCACTTCCTCTCACAGACGTTCAGTTTCTGCCTTGTGCCTCTTCTGCAGATACCTTCATGGGCAATGCTCTGCTGAATTGGTCACTATTATTCCTGCACTGTCCTCCAAAATCATTAAAATAAGAGCCACTGCTAGCCAGCATCCCTTTTTGTCCATCTTAAAACTCACTGAACCAACTTCACTGCCTCCTCTTTTATTCTATCTACTTCTATCCTTTGGGACTCCCCAGCTCTGCCTTCCCCAAAGATTACGACTCTCAGCTGTTCAAGCAAAATGTGAACAGATTCCTCCTTTCTTCTGTTCCTCTTGTCCACACGTGGCACTAATGCGCTATAGGTCTTGTGACGTTTCGTGTGTGGATCGGATATAAAAAATGCCCAACATTTTTCATATATTTATTTATTTTTCTTACGATTTCTCCTTGACGTTTTTATCATCATATTTCTCTCTATTGCACCTTCATTACATTATAAATTCTCATATACATCTTCATCAATGTATTTTCTCCAAATTTTTCGCTTTAGTAATCTTTTTTTTTTTAAAAAAAAAAAGATTGAACGACTTCAAAGAACTCGTGTACACTTTATAACAAAAAAAAAAAAAAAAATTGTAATCTTCCCACCGATCAAGTGAACCTTTTACGGCGGCTATTGTCAAACGAAATGTTGTCTGCGTGTTTGATCCATATTTATATCTCGACGAACACGGATAACACAATCAATCTACACACTAAACCGCTTATTATTCCCACGGGGATATTTTCTCTGTTGTAAATGTCAAACAGTAATCGTGAAACAGAATTCTGTCTTTCACTCTCTCTCTCTCTAACTTCATGTTTCTCTTTCGACAAGCGAAATCTTAACGAATCTCTTTGATTCGTTTATTTATTTTCCACGTTTCTATGGCAACCGGAAATAACAGGTCAATTATACATATTGCCACTAGGAATCTTTCCTCCAATGCATTAGCAAGTTAGTATAGCTTTCAATGACATTTTAATGTCTATCCACCTTCCCTCTTTCCATATATCTATTTGCAGGCTGTAGTTCGCTACAAGTGGCCACCATTTTCTTGTGTGGCATCTAATTTCGGCTCTTCTGTGTCGTTATAAATAGGCCGTGTTATCTATCTCCAGCAAGAGTTCCAAGACGAAGACCTCTGTCTATTTACGTACACAGAGTCAATATAGATGACGTCATAGGCAAGGAAAAGGGGTGGGGGACATGTGATATTTCAACGAAGACTTTGGGACAGATGGTGTTGGTTGATTAGAACTAATGAAATAAAATAATTATAGGGCGACCGATTTATTATTATGCGATTAAGCAGCTGTAACGACAAACCTTTTAAATTACTTTATTGCATAATAATGTGTACTTTATTCTTTAGAAAATTATTCTATGATATGAATAGTCTTGTTTACTTTTCTACTATGCAATTGAGTGCAATTATACCGAGCGCCCTCTTTCGGACTTGAATAAGCTTCTTTTGTTTGACAATAATGAATATTATTCAATCTACTGTAAATTACAATTGTTATTTATTTTGCTGCTATGAAAAGATTCCTTCTGACTGATTTGCTCCAGGCGCCCTCTTTCGGACATTAATAAGTTTCTACTGTTTTGTCAACAAATAAATATTATTAACTGTAAGTTACAATTGTTATTGTTTTTTGACACTGAAAACATTTATTTTACGATTTGCTTGGCGCGCCCTCTTGCGGCTACCTGTGAAGTTCATTTGGAAACAAATGTTCACAGGTAGCCGCAAGAGGGCGCGTAATTGAGTATTTATTCTGCTATAAATACTCAATTACAGTAATGTAATTGAGTATTTATAGCAGAAATTTGCAAAATTAAATTCTTTAAATATTTTTTAAGATGAATGTTGTTATAGAAACTATTCTATGATTACTTCTATTCGCTATTAACCAGGAAGATGATAATTTGTTTTGCAATTAAAATAATTACATCGTTTGGAGAGTAAAGCAATATTCGATTCAGCAAACATTTGCTTTCTTTGGCTGATGTGATAATGCAATTTTGTATTTCTTTTGCTTCTAGCATTCTTATTGAAAGATGAAGATTGCATGTTGATCAAAACCTAAGAAAATTTGATTATCGTTACATGGCTCTGCATGAACCAAATTCCATTAAAGTCGTTGTCATTCTACACCGTTAAGGCTAGTACACGTCAACTACCGCGAATATAAGAGCAACAGAGATCTTGTTAACTAAAAAGCGTCTACACTTAGCCATATCAAACCAACTTACAGGTGGAGATGTTAGGAGTCCCGACGAACGTCTATATTAACGATTACTGCAGGCAGAATTAAGATAAGATATTAGTGGCTAAAATTTCATCAACCATATGTAATATAATTATAGTTCCATACCGGAAGACGGAAGAAAAAAAAAACGCATTTGGGATCCAATTAATTCAACTGTCATCACGAAACGCGAGCGCAAATGACATAGTCGTGATCTGGTACGGTAATCGCGTCTTCATTTGTTTGATAGAAAGTACGTGCATTTGTGTGTGTTGTGTGTGTGTGCGCGTGTGTGTTTTGAATTCTCAATCTTAGTCCCAACAAAAGAGAATAAAAAAGTCTTCTTTTTTTAATGAGATGAAAGTTGGTTGGAAACTCGTTGGTTTTGTGATAGCTTTCGTTATTTTGGGGTAAGCGAAATAGAAAAGATTTTATTATTCATTTCTTTTGGTGCTTTTCTAGAGACAAAATTCCAAAGAACCAACATTCCCTTTAGCATTTTTACAGCTATATCATTCACTTTCTTTGTGTTATGTTTGGAATACCTATTATCTCGATTATATTAAAATAAATGATCATTGTTTTATAAAAAAAAAATACTGGTTATTGTTTCATTACGTTATCCAAATAAAGTAATTCTATCATTCTTCTACAATCATTTCATTCTGCACATGCGTGGCTAGTGGGATGATATAATAGTTTTTACTTTCATGTCAGTTGTAAGTAAACTGAGTAAAAATGTGCTGTATACGAAATGAATGAAAACAGAGATAAATTCTGTGATTGAACGTTAAAAACAAATGGACAGTCGACGCACATGTTTAATATTTTCTAAAGTGCGGGATCACTTAGCCCCCCCCCTCCCAGACAGAGCGCAGAGCGCATTTTGTCAAATCCTGTGCCACCCGGTATACGCAAGCAGAATAAAACCATTGTTTCCATGGGCACATGTAAGCGTATTCTTCTTGGCTTGATGATATCAGAAATATATCGAATATTGCCTTGCCCTGAAAGGCTGATGTTTGAATCCTCTCTAGGATGCGAGAGCTTTTTATAGAGCTTTATCAACCAAAGGCGAGTTAGAAGGTCTCGTACTCAGGTTCATTCCGAATGACGGACAAACCAACCAGAAGAACACACACACACTGTTAACATTTGTAATACACTGGCCTTACAGCTTGAGTCGCTGTAAACGTAATTCAAACCAACCCAGTCTGCCTGGTACGCAAGTAAAACATATCATTGCCATGGTAACACGAAAGTATGACGTCACATCTCATTTTGCTAAACAAAATTCACTTAATAACATTCGTATAATTGCAGATAATGCCAATCAACCTTTTTTTTTTTTTTTAAATCAAATGATCCTCGCCTGTTATTGATTTTATATTTCGCTTTAAAGATAATCCAACCATTTGTTTTTCTTATTTGGATCGCTGTCAAGCAATGTAATTTTTTATTCCAAGTCGAAACGCTTTAACAGGTTTACAACAAAGTGACGGGATTATTGATGTCGGATACGTAATCGCAGTGAAAATGTCGCCAGTATTTCTTTCTCTTTGCGGTCTACACACACACAGGAAATCTATACGGATGGATACAAGAGAAAGCTTTTCTAAGATTTCTGATAAGATGAGACCAATTGGATTATAGAAAGGTACTACAGTTATAATAAAAACAATAGTTTACAGCTTCGAATCAATTGTTTCGTTCATATACACTCTATACAAAACGTTTGAGCAATCTATCCCCTCCCCCCCTTTTTTTAAGGGTGTTAGAATAATTTTGAACAGCGCATATCTGAACGTTATTCAACTCAGAATGCCATTGTTAGCGTGTGTTGCCTCGTTTCTGTAGAAAATTTAATTCTGCTCCACAATGTCTCCGTCTCCATATCCCGCTCGTGATTCTTATCTACCAACGATAAGCAAACACCGGCGACATCCGATTCTATTGGCTTCTGTCCCCCCCCTCCCTGAATTATAGCGGTAGCGTGACTCCATTCACCCTACCAAGGCACTTTGCTCTCATGCTACACAGACCCCGAACAGCCGAAGTATTTCTAACTTAAATCACGCATCATCCCCTTTCCGTCTCCCCCCCCCCCCTCCAGTCGGTCATCCAGACGAAAAGCAAGAAGGGTTGCCAGGTAGCGAACAAAAAACGAAGAATGCATTTCCATTTGAAATTTCAGCAACCTTCGCCCATGCAAACAGTGGCAACGCATTTTCTGCAAGCTGTCAATGGAGTAAAGAGTAACTGGGAGTTATTACTTAGAACTGACTCCGAGAAAACGCCCTCTATCGGGAGAATCCTGAAGAAAGCGGGAATAAAATAGTTGCAAATCGTAGGAAAATATTCGTGACTCTTTTGGTACAGAATGGTTAATGCCATCACGTGATATCTATAAACAAACATTCGCTAAATATAGTTATATTGCGTTTTAATAATCGGTCCTTGAGCCAATAAACTAGAATCTCATATTGATGTTAATATGCAACTGCATTACATTATCTTTAGCAATTATTTTTTATTGAAATCTCAATTGTGATTTGGTACATTTCATGCTTAGGAATGACGTCTGTATTGAGACTTCACATTTCTAACAATAAAAAAGGTAAAATACAATCTTAACAATGAAAATTCTCTAACAATACAAGAGATTAAGGTTCACTAAGCTTAGCTTTGAGTAACTTAAAGATTCAACGATGGGTTTGGATGGAGTTTGAATTATAGCACTAGCTTTTAGGTTAATCAGTAATACCGAAATACAGTAATAATCCGATGTAAACAGTACTGCCTCTAATAAAGTCATGTTTAACAAGCCATAGGATTGGAGATAATTCGTGGGCGAATTAGTTGGTGAGAATGGAAAAGCTGCTTGGGAATGACAATAATACGAAAATAACTCTCTGAGACCAGCTCCTGAATCTTATTCATGATAGTTATATTCAATAAATTCTACTTTAATATTATGCATATCTTTCTTTTTCTCTCTACATTTGCTCATCCTGAATTGAATTAATGTTTGACTTCCTATTACAGAGAGCAGTTGAAATACGCATTGTGCGTCATGTAATAACAAATTATACACTGTAGAAACATCCAGTACGACATGAAGTTCCTCCAAAAAATAAATAATAAACTTTTACCGTGATTATGGACTTCGTAGTTTGTCTATTTTTGAAGTGATATTCTTCGTTAAAAGGATTGCCTTCTTGCTATTCAGTTTCGTTATTTCATGGTTCTGTTTTAAGACTTCCTAGAACTAAAACGAGCCTAATATTGTCCATTTATTTATTATATGTATGTCACAAAGTATTGTTTCTTAGGCATCTTTGTACAACTAAGCATTGCAAAGAATAGTTTCCAAGTGCTACTAATTGCCAGATTGCTTTTACATTTATTTAATAGTAAATGTATCTTTTAGACTATATGGTGTATAAAATACTAGTTATAATCTCTCGTTATTTGCGGTAGAGAGTCAAATTTTACAAAAAAATTAAATCCTTAAATTAGTTACACTAAAATTTTATTAGAAATTACTTATTCTTTCATATAATTCATTAAAATCATGTCCAAATAAGACCGAAGCAACAGTATAGAGTACTCCATGTGAAAATCACCGATAAGAATAAAGCAGATCTCCAGAGTCACCTGGCGGCAACTTAGTTAAGCACTAACAGAAAACCACACCAAGCGTGTAGGTGAGCTCTCATCCAAGAAGTTCAAGGCTACGCCCTTCGTCTAGGAAGTGACGGCTAGTGTATTATTGGAAATATAGGTGTTCTTCTTGCTGAAGGCTTACCTAAGGGAACGAAGATAAATCAGCAGGATCTTTAACAACTTAAAAAACTAAAAATGCGACTACAAACACTTTGTTTCTACAGGGACGTGTCTGAAGTGTTGTTTCAGCATGATAACGTTGACTTGTATGTGAACATACCGGTTTACACACCAGAGGGCAGCTTGTGTTGTGTAAACTGGTTTGATCGGACTATTTCTTCTATTACTATAGTCAACAGTGAATGATGGATTCACATTTATAGTTGTGGAATATTGTTCACTTGAGCGAACGGGACATCGAAATAAAACGGTTTATCAATAAAAACGGTAAACCAACAAAGAACCATAGTATACGAAAACACACTAAAATTTCAGTATACGAAAACACTGAAATTTCAGTACTTATTTAATATATTATAATATGATATAATGTTTATAAAGGTGTATTAACTTTCAAAAATTATATTAAGTAAATTTTCTAATTATGTAATGTTTTAATTTAAAAAAAAAAATAACTTACATTATTATTTTTAAGAAGAAATTAAATAATTAATATAAAAAATAAAAATATAGTATGAATTGCGTAACTTCCTTTTCAAATCATCAATTGTCTATAGTATGGAGATATGTAATTATTTTTACGCCGAAATGAATGTTGATTTCTTTTGCCTATCGTCAATTCTTGATTAACTCCCACCAGATTCCCTGCTCAGTGATATCTATGATATTTAATTAAAAAAAAGTGTAATATTGATAAAGAAGGATATCACCTCTTTTATAATCGCTTATATTCCGTTAACATTTGACCTTTTGGTAGCTGGCGTAAGAAATGTGTGTGTGTGTGAGTGTCTGCTTCACTTGCATTGTCCAGCGACGCCTTCTCTCCTTGACATCTAGCCTTGCAATAACCTAGCACGTGATAATTGTCTGTTGCACTCCACTAAACCCGGCAATGTCTGACCAAATGAATTTTGCACGATGTCCGTTCATCTGTACGGAGAAAGGTTAGGTGGTGTGTGGGGGGACGGAGATATTGCATTTCCGGAAACGACCACGGTTTCTCGTGCGGATAAAAATAACTGCGCTTGATGACTTATTCAGAACCCAATTTTCTACTTTCGAGTGAAGAAAAATGACCTGCAGGGATGGACAAAAGTGTGTCCTATTACGGACATTCTCGGTAGGAATGCAACGAAGAGAAGGATGGCTAATGATGCTTCAAGTACAGTTTAATACGGCTGTCTCATCCCCGACAAGCGCCAATTACCGGGTTCTGACAGCACTTTGAAATGTGTCCGTAACTGTCAAGGCCATTTGCCTAATCACCACCACCACAAGGAAGTTCTGACTTTGCATGTTTTCCACGTTGTTTAAGTTCGATCGGATGTGTTCATATTCGAATTCGAATCCTGTTTTGTTGTCGGTTCAATCGACTGAATCAAAGTACAAATGTGCTCGGTGTAACAGCCTAACGTCCCAAGTTTCCAACTTTTTTTTTTCTTTTTTTTTTAAATTCCGTTTAGTTCCAATTGAGGTGCATCTCTTTCTACACCTCTTATGTTCTGTAGGCATTCATTGAAAATTGGGGATGATATCGTGTTATGTAGCGTTGAGAGCCTCAATAACTGAGTCAATATGAATGAAGGTGAGTTAGCCAATCCTCATACGAGGATAGCAAAGGTTTTTCCTCCCACAAACTTTGGATTTTTGGTCAGCAACGAGGCAAACTGACCAGTAGAACATACACAGTTGACTCGTAAAACCACTGTTCAGGGTTCAATAGTCTTATATGACCGAAGAATAAATTGATTCGAGTCAAAAAATAAAATAATAAATTACGGACATTCTCTGAGAAAAAAACAAACAAATAAAAAAAAAACACTAGTTCTATTTCAAGAAGCTCAAAAACAATTATCTTGATGTATAGCATAGTTATTTTTATATTTAACGTATTCTGTTCTCATATTGTTGCGAAAAACATAACGTCTGGTTTTTGTTATATTTTTGGAATAGAGTTTGGAAAGTGTAAAGACGAGTTTAATGCAAAATATTGTCTATTTATTCATATTCTACAGAGAAAATACACTGACAGTAGTCCACAGGGTTTTACAATTCAATGATTATATGCTATTAAGTTAATGAAATGAAAAATGCATATGTTATTGATAAAGTTGTGTCGTATTGGGCGTTGCCAGTTAAACTAGGTGCCCCGCTGTTTTTATCAGACCACGAAAAGTCTTTTACTAAAATAACCTCAGAAAAAAAAAGAAGTATCAACGAAGTATCAATAAGAAGTGTCAACGGAAAAGAATTGGAGAAGTATCAGTTGGTCTAACCCAGACGACAAAGACAAATCAGTGAGAAATTACTAAATAGTGGGCAGGCTATATCAATTGCCTAAACGTTCGCACCCAAAATCAACTAGTTGCAATGTCTAATAGCCAATGAAATTAAAGGAATCTAAGCCAAGAAACAAACAGGATGATTTGGACCTTTAAGAGCCCAAAGGGGCTGAGAACATCTTGCAGTCCGATATGTAAAGAGTCAATTAGTAGTTCAAATTATTTGCAGTATTCTGGATGGTAGAAAGATGCAATGTAAAGAAAAGCAAGTCAAATTTCCATCAGAAGCTATGCTTAAGCTAAACATTAATCATGGCAATCGATACAACAATGTTACGTATGCTGCCGATTGCCCATGATTAACATTGGTGGAGGATGCCCTTGGCGTAGGTATATTATCTCAGAAGTGAAGTAATAGTGTGAAGCTGTTCCTCCTGGTATGCACCGGAAGGATGAATAACAATCAATATGCGACACTTCTTGATAATGCAAATACTTCTTACGCTGTAGTTGGTTATTTTATTTTGAAATGATCAATGCTTCTTTTAACATAAGAGTACACATTTGAGAGAAACGATGCGAAAACTTCACTGAGTTGTGGACAGGCCATTGCATTCAATAACAATAGATGAACTGGATTCGTTTTTTGAAAAAGAAAAACTAAACAGCAGTTGATAATATTCAGGAGGAACGTAGTCAGCAGGTACACACCAATACTTGAGGTAGAAAATCCATCAAAAACTTAAAATACAGAACTCTACCAGTAGCTACTGTTAATGATATTCTACCACAACTGGTAGATCGAATTGTGCATCGCGGTCACTACAGAATTCGGGAGATGATTGGGAACAGCACTCGCACCAGTTTGAAATAAAACTGTGAAAATTACAGAGGAAAATGTCTGGAGAATATTTTGTGGAAGAATCATGCAAGCGTACTTGAGAAAAAGGCTAAGGAGAAAAAATGGTGGTAAAGAAAACAGAACAAACTAGATTCACGCCAAATGGGGTTGCCTAGATCACGTTCTTTTTTATTATTTCGACAGCTGATAAATCATGGGTTTGTTAAGTTCCATTTAAAACTTATATACAGGATGATACGGAGTTTTGAATATAAATTGTAAATTGCATTTAAAATCGAAGGAAGTAGAGGAAAAAGGTTTGACGTTATGTTGTTATTCCCGCAATAGTCATCCATCTACAAGGATCGTGTTATTAAGGAAAGGGCTTTTTTTCACAATACGCATGACTTGTAAACCTCAGTTTTCCAACCAAACACCATGGTTTCATATAAACCTAATTACTGCTTCGATAGTGAGTTTATTCCATCTGCATAGTTTGAGGTGTGCATTATTAACGACATGTATTCTTCGAGTACTAGACTCGAATCGAGCCAGGTTATTCCATCCAAAGGGTATCATCGCTACCGACTGAGACTCTGAAAGTGATATTAAACCTGATATTCAAACAGGAGTTGTAAGCTTACTTCTTTACTCAATGCAGTTCATTTTTCCTCTCAAATAAATATTGTACCACTGTTCAAGAGTATTTACATATTTACAAATTTCATACATTTGGTATGAAAATCAGCAATAAAAATATATAGGCGGATTAATACAGTAAAAGCCTTATAAGACTGAAATATAAGATCTGACCATATTGGAGTTTGGTATATATCAAAGAAAATGGCGACCACACTTCAGATGTGTCCAATACTGACTTTTGCCGATTACTAAATAAAAACTTGAAATCTGCGCCCAAACTTTGACCATTAAGTACGATATACAAAATGCTAGTAACGTTTCTGCTGAATTTTACATATTCATTTTTAATTACTTTATGGTAACTGCTCTAAAACTAATTTCAAAAGTATCATTCATGTTATATGCATCCCGTATTTTAATTTAAAAAAAAAAAAACAGAAATATAAAATACATTTTAATTCCCCTTCTAATTAAATATACAAGATCAAATAATTGAAGGCTGCGTTGTTTTTTATACAAATGAAAATATCAACTTATACGTGAGACTAAATATTCACATCACCCTTACATCTATATCTATCTATTGTATATGTAAACAAAAATCTATTAAAGTGCTTCTAACATACGGTGCTCGTTCTTTAAAACTGCGAGATAAGCAAGGATAGAAAAAGAGTGGAATTTTGTTTTCCAAATGAGGATGTGTGCTTCAGCTGGTTGGTCTCTTTTGCCAGAGATTCCTTAAGGTAAAACTAACATCACTTCATGAGGAAACGTAGCTCATGTTTCAATGGAAAAATACTATTAATGCTCTCTTTATAATATAATTTCCATGTCAATATATATTCATGTAAAATTAGTGTATTTATTTTAATCACAATAATGTTCCTAGTATCCTAAACGAGATTTAAATCCACGCATTGCCATTAAAAATCAAACATCCAGTAAAATAAAATGTACTAACATTTAAAAAAATACATTAAAATCTAGAAGCATTTGAAAATCAATAACTAATAATAAAAATCTATAATATTCATTAATGTTAACTATGCGAGCATGAAACATACCATCTCGCGCGCATAGTATGATAAACATAACAAGAAACGATGAATCAGAGCTCTGAATCTCTTCCATCAATCCTCTATTTACTCAGTAGTCAGTCTAATGTCAAAATCTGGCATCTTGCCGACAAGTTAGTGAATCAAACAAACACCTAACATCCGTTATCTGGGCAAACATTTGGTAAACGATCTTAGACAAACCTTAAAGTTCAAACTACAGTTTTTCTTTCTTTCTTTTTTTATCTTAGTGTCCACAGATTCCGATGTGACACTAATGGAGTCTTGAAAAAATACAACATTTTACAGGAAGTGACGTTCATCTAGTCCGGAAATGTCAAAGGGAAGCAGATGTAAAAATTCCCATGCGGTGATGCCTGTCAAAGTGACAGATGTTTTCGGGAAATTCTAAATTTAAGAAGTAGCATATGGTAATTCAAGCTATTAAACTAGATTCCCCAGTGGATTATAACCCCTTAGAGAATTATGTAGGATGAAAATGTTAAAAGTGACGAAAAAAAAATTGTATCAATAAGGAGGAAGCGTAAGGTAGGTGAAAAAAATAAATTTTATAGGCTATCGTAATTCCGTTTAGTTCGACTTACGGTCCGTTTGCAAATGTGGTGTATCCTAATTCACATCATTGGGTTCGATCTATTCAAAAATTGGCGTAATTTACGAGTCTAACTTGAGAATTTCGCTTTTTATAGTACGTTATGCAGGTGAATGGCTTACGTAACTTGAACGGTATCAGAGCCGCCGTGCGTTCTCAAAACTCATCTAAATGGAACAAAGATAAGCACATCAAAGCTTGTTGAAAGAGATGTTTGTTCTCACATGAGTCGAACGACGTATTCGCACAATGCACGGCACTTAAATAAATCGACACCATTACTTATTTAGGTTGTATCGAGAAAGTCCAATGTGACAGTCTCGTCAACTGTTACTCCCCGAAAAAGACATGTCATCGAAAAGCAACAAAAATTGGATATCAGAAACATCAAAGAAACAATACAGTTTTCTTTACGTGATATATATATTTTTTGCTTGTATTCAGTATAAAAGAGGAAAGCGACGTAGTTGTATTGATCGTTTTCCCCTATATATACACACACAATGTATAAAAAGAAAAAGAAAATAGTACAACTATCTTTTCGACATTAGAACTACTTTGCCGATAATTTGGCTTTTTTTTTGTTCGATATCTGCGTTGATTTTAATGATTGTAACACATTACAATAATTATTACTCTATGACGTAATAATAGAAATAGAATGGCAACACTAACTTTGTAATGTAATAATGGCCAGTGACGTAACAGTGAAGAGACTGTTCATGTCGATTCTTCTCTGGATATAAAAAAGAATGGAAATATAGCCAAAATATGAAATATATGCACTCTATCACATCCTATATAATGTTGCTTCAAATCCAACTGTACGAAATCTGCTGTGATTAAAGATAAAAAGTACATAACCTTAGAAAATAAATGTTTTGGTACTGTGAATGATTCTGGTTGACGCTTCGGCTTTAAAAATCAGTTCTTAGTGGTGACGGCATTTTTTCGTCACTGTTTGATTCCTGTAGTCATTACAGCTTCAACCAATCTTCGGGAATACCTCAGGGAGAATGGTCATCCCACGTGGGACTTCTCCATGCTATATAAATCGTACAGGAAGCGATTTGTCAAATTGTTTGCGAAATGTTAGAACATCCTTCGTGTCATAATATCCTTGGGGACTCATATTTGGGTTTCTTTGAAAGAGGGAGGTCGAAGGACGATATTTAAATGGTTGATTGATTTAACTTTGAATCTAAGATATTCTTCCTGCATCTTCAGATATATTCACTGAAAAAAAAAAACCTCCAATGAACTCAGTAAAATAAATTTTTTGAGTTCATTCCATTTTTTTGATTGATTGATTGAGATCGATGGTTTCGGAAACCTCTGCTATGAAATTATAACCCCAAGCAGTGATTAAAAATTAAAGGTGACCTTTCAAAAATTGAAAACTCTGCCATTGCTGCTATATAAACAGAATTACTGATAAATTAGAAATATCGATCACATCACTGGTTCTTGAACTTTAAGATGATTGATTTGGTTTCGATTTTCAACGGTGCATCAAGTAAAGCAACAATATGGCAAATGCAACACAGAACTATGACGTAACAATTGATCTGTAGTCATGAAAGTGTATGTGACTCAACAATAAACATTTAGTTATTTGTGTGCTATCAAAGAATATAAAAATATTCATAAACAAAATAGTATTATAAATCCATCTTCGTTTCATAGCCGAATGTATAAAAATATAGTTCCCAAAATAGTCCGGAGAACTTATAAGAATATACATATATACATATAGTTCCCAAAATAGTCCGGAGAACTTATAAGAACATACATATATACATATATACATACAACCTCGACATCAAAGCTTCCACAAATTGATAGTAAAGGAAAAATTACAACGCCATTTATTCAACTTTGCAACGATCCCATGTCAATTTATTGTATTTTTCATAAGTGCATTCTTAATAGGTGTATTATTATAATTATTAAAAAAATAGAAAATTTAGTTTTACTTTTAAATATAAGTTAAAATTTAAGGAAACATTATAAATCCATTCTTATTTCATAGATAAAATTAATAATTCGAGAAAATCTTGAAAATAAACCAGAAAGCTTATCATAATAACGAAAACAATATTCAATGATGAAAATATTATTATTCCATATTATTCATTATAAAGAATATTATTATTATAATATTCTTTATAATGATATCATAACCAAACAATCGTTTATATTACTTATGACGTCAGAATAAATTATAAGACTACATAATGCACTTTTAAGTGCATCATATTCGCAGTTATATTATTACCTATGCGTTTTTTCTAACTAATTACCGTTTGCTTGATAAAAACTAAAAAAAAAAAAAAAAAAATCGATTTTTTTTTTTTACTAGCTCTGTCATTGCACAACTTCCAACGCATTTTTCAATCATCGTGCACATTCCTGTTAGCTCCACTTGTTTTCTGTTGCCAACAGGTGTAATCACCCGTTTAGGGCATCCCATTATAAGTAACAGTAACAAGCTCTGCCTTGCCGACAGAAGGCAGCCACATCGCTATTCCAAACTTGTGTTGACAGATAGTTAGCATCAGTAAAGTAAGAAAAAAAAAAGTCTGCCATTTCATTAACTAACACGGATTTTAAGAGGAAAGACAGACTCCGATACACTTATAACCCTCTTCAGACACCTACACCTCACCGAGAATATCAAAAATTGAAAATTCCAGATAGTGCTAGAAACAACCTCTAACGACTAATTCTATATATCACAATTTGCTAAAGAAAGCAGTGCCATCTGGTGGAAAAGTTTATTTTCTTGAAAATATAAGGTTCGAATGATAAAAATGAATATTTTTTGACATTTGCTGTTCAAAAATTTAGTTAGGGATTTCGAGTCAAAATTTGAGATCGACATAAAATTTTAATTCAGAGAATTAGACTCAAAATCTTTAATTTGGGATTTTTCTAAAATATTTGGAAAATTAGTTGGTTTTAGACGTTTAACTATTTCTGACGGATACATTTAAGTTTATGGATCTATTTTCCCTGTCTAATTTCAATTTAATTATTCAGAAAAATCTGATATATTTTCGTATATCACTAACCCGTCATCCATATTTTCTTCTTGTCATATAAAACGCCAAAATAATGAAAATAATCGATGTTTTCTTTCTAATAAAATTATATTTATATAATATTTTGATAATAAAATATAATATAATATTTATATAATAAAATTATATAAATATTCTAATAATATACCCTGAGCCCTCACGATTAAACATATCTGTATGTTTAATCGTGATGATTTGGAAAGTTTAGGTAATTTAATTGAATTTTGTAGAAATGTGTATTTATTAAATACAACGCAGGTAAAGCGAAAATGAGAAAAAAAAACACACATTAAAAATAAAATAAAATAAAATCCATACTTGTTTTTTTTTACTGTATCAACTTATTGAGATATACTTATAACAATGGTATGACCGCTAGAGGGAGCCAATAACCACCAAGTAATTGAAATATTCGATGGAAATAGACCATTGTTGGTGTTACGTAGATTTCATAGCAAGGGGGAAAACTACAATGCCTACAAATCAATATAAGTTTTAGTAGCACTACAACATAAGGCAACAGTCCAATATAAAATCGATACGTGTCGATCAAGAGAAGATCAGTAAAGTGCAAGGAAAACACAGGCCGGAAAGGGGTAGAAGAAGAGGTTCTATCGAAGCATGTGCTCAGTGGGACACACCATTCCATTTCCGGAGGATAGCAGCAGTGATGGAGGAAACTATGTGCTGTTGGTTTCCTCTTGGAATAGCCGAAGTGTCTGCAAAGTTTCAATACAGGTCATTGCTAGGCTTCGCAAGGAAATGAGAAAGTGTGTCAAACATGTTTGTCTGATTACGATAACGAACGGAGTCTCGAGAGAGAGAGTCTGATGACTTTTGTTAGGTCAGACTCCAAAGAAAACTTATTGAGTTCGTTCTCAACAGATTGTGTAAAGCTGTTTCTTCCAAATTTACGATTCAATTTTAAAAAATTAAAAAAAAACTATCACTACTGAATGATCTAAGAATGTTTACGATTTAAATATTATGTATTCAAATAAAATATATCAGAGACGAGACGTTATTTGAGGTGAGTATCCCTGATTTGTAAAATATTTCAGTTAATAGAGCAAAAATATTAAGCAATATAATTTGTAGGCCTGTGTAGTTCAGTGGAAGTGACGTTTGAGTCCTCTGGGCTTGGTCACTCGAAATTAGACTTAGGTTCAAGTCTAGTCGCCGACTGGAGGAACTTTTTCTAAGCGTTTCTTTAACCGGATCTCGAGTTAGTCGATCTCGGTTAATCCCGTAAACTCAAGAAAATCGACTGTAGTACCAACATTATTTCAGACAGTAACATATCCTGTTAAGGTTAGGTACCAAGAGATGGCAGCACTTGTTTGCTAGCCACTTCATCGGTGGCTGCCTATAATTAGTGATAGACATGGGCCAGCTATCTCTGATTGGCTACCGGTGGAGATTGAACTGACCACTCAGTTTTCAAAAGCTAGATAGGGTATAAAGGCCTCGCCTACTCCCTATAAGGGAATAAAAGGCGTTAGCTGATTTATTTATTTTTTTAATTTATTTGATTTTACTGAGATCTATGGGATCATATAATTTTGTTTTCATAAATATACTGATTTTTCTAAATATACTAATTTGCATTTATAATCGATTTATACTAATATCTGGTAATTAAAGATAAATATTATCTTTAATTACCTATCAAGCAGTTAATCTGGAATTAACTGCTTGATAGGTAATTATCAAGCAGTTAATCCCAGTTAGTGCGATGCAGTTAAATGTTATCAAGATACAATTTTTGTCCAATTTGAAATATCCAGTCGCCCATTTCTCATCCGCCCAAGACAGGTTAAATTTGTAATTTTAGGCAATTAATGCAACCGGCTTACCACTCCTCCGCTGCATCTCATTCCCTACTAGTATTTAGGAATAAAAATCCCAGAATTTTCTGCAGAACCCGCCACCACCGTTTGAGACCAGAAAACTTATTATTTGATTGAAAAGATCTGATAACTCCTCACGTCACAAACCGGATTGGAAGCCGGGTCTTTGGAAGTCAGTTGAAGGGTTCGTCTGTACCAGCTGATCTACGGCAGCTCCAAATTGAAATATATATGATGAAAACTATTCCAAATTATTTATGGATACTTTCACTTTTGATTTAGGGATTTATTCTCAGAAATTTTAATTTAGGCTTGCGTTTCCTAAAATATTGGGGAAGGTTTTCATTTAAGGATATTTTTTCTTGAATATTTTAAATTGGGAATAGTTTCTTCTAAATTTCAATTGAAAGATATTTGCTGCTCAAAAGTTCGGAGATTTATTCATTAAAATGGTAATTTTGGTTTTTCTCCCTCTCAAATTTGTAATTTTAGGATTTTCCCTTAATTTTATTTAGGAATACAATCCCCGTTTCAATTATCCAATAATTACTATTTATCAGAACAATTATATTAAAATTCTTTTAAAAATCGAGATGCAAGAGAAATAATATTTTAATAATAATAATCTGGTAATAATATTTTATGATGAAGTACGTTAAAAGGTTTTGAAGTATACGGATTTGAAATTATAGTTATGAATGGCAACCACCACTGGAAAATTGGTGACGTCATCAATTGAAATCGGACTACATGGAAAGTACAAGAATCCTTGTTTATAAGAAAAAATCCTTTTACTTTCATATAGCTGATGATAGGATCTGCTGCAACTGCCATTTCTAATCAATAAAATGCTCCCTTCCGGAAGCCTTTGAGGGGAAAAAAAAGGGGGGGGGGAGTTAAGATTTACATCGTCAAGGAGAAAGTAGCGCTCAATCTATCCTAAGCCCACTTCGGTTTGCAAAGAGCATGTAAAGTAAATCTCGAGTGTTGCTAGGATGTGGATAATTTATACTTTCCATCCATCCCATTTTCTCGCATCGCTAACAAATGATAATACCGAAATATCTCCAATGGACGAATAGCATCCCGAGCTGGGAACGATTCTCTTGTTGTCAAGTGCTGATAGAATCTCGGCCGAGGTCGAAGAGCAAATAACTACGTAATATATAACCCGGTTCGAGAGTATACGTGTCAAATAACTAACGATGTTTACCAGACACGCGTCACTACATTTTGCTTGGCATAGAAGCGTTGACCTCAAAGTAACAATAGAAAAGACATCGGCTCTATTTACCCAATTCGTTTATTTTTAGCGTTTTTTACCCGTAGATAATATCCGTTCTTTAAATTGTTTGTTATGATTTATATTAATTTTATTAACTTAAATACGTTTTCTCACAAGCGCCACCTACTATCACTTAACTGAAGCAATCTATATAGATACTCAAGCAAAATACAAGTTTCTACTATTTCATGTCTATTACTTTTATCCACTTGATTGTTTTCCTACAAGCGACACCTACTGGTCAGTATTAATTTTCTAAAATATAAGTAAATAATCTCGTAAAATATGCGTTTATATTATTTTCATAAATTACTGTATATTCATTTTCTCAACATAAGTCATTTCGTTTTTACAAGCGCCACCTATTGTACCATAACTGAATTAATTTACATAAATACTGTAGGAAAATTACGTTTATACTATTGTATAATTTTAATTGTTTTTATCACTCCATTTTGTTTTCTTTCAAGCAACACCTGCATTCATTTTTTTAGAATTAATATAAATAAATAATCTAGTAAAATATGCGTTTATATTATTTTCATAATTTATATTAATTTTATCAATGCAAATCATTGCTTTCTTACATGCGCCACCTACTGTCAGATATTAATCTAAATAAGTAAAATGTGTTAGTATTAACTGTTCGTGCATTATGGAAAAAGAAATGCGATTTTTGACGACAAAAAAAGCCTCCTTAAATTCATTTTTCTTCCACTTAAATATGTTAACAAAGGCGTTCTTTACTTCGTTTGTTAACGTCTTCGTTCATTTTTAAATTCCCAAGGGAGAGGAAAAAGAAAGAATTATACTAACAATGCAAATATATCGCCAAGACGTTATGAAAACATTTAATTATTAAACCCCTCCCTGTAACATTTCATATCAAAAAGAAACTAGATGGCTTGCAAATTTGTCTAAGCTATGCTGACTTCCTGCCGATGCATTTCAGCACAGCAAGCTAATTGTGCGGGGTTGCCACATATACAGGGATCGCATTGCGCTTGTGTAGAACTGAAGGAATGCCAGAGTAATACGTGCTTGGTAGCAGTTCATAGGCATTAAAATTCCGTCAGTAATCAGACAGAACAAAGGCGCCTTTTATGATAGTTTTTTGTTGTTTAAATAAGAGAACACACACACACACTACTAGTTGTGCAAGAGCGATCCACTAATACATCTGCATTCAGTTAAACGTGTGGAAAACATGTAAAAGGAATTTTAAAAAAAACGTAAAAAAAGTGTAAAATGTATAAAAAAATGTAAAAAATGTGTACAATATGTAAAAGCATAAAAATGAGAAATTTTATGCTTTTAAAAGTGCATAAAAAGATGTAGGTGTAAAATGTACAAGGTGTGTAAAAGGTATAAAATGTGCAGGGTGTAAACATATACAAACGATGAGAAAATGTAAAAGGGTGTAAAAAATATGTACAATGTGCGTAGAGGTTGTTTGAAAGATCAAAAATGATGCACAAGGTAAAAAAAGATGTAAAATATTTCAGAGGTATAAAAAGATGCTTAAAATTTACATATTTACACAAAAATTAGAAATAAAGGTGTAAAAAATGCACAAAGTGCATAAAAAGATGTAGGTGTAAAATTTACAAGTTGCATCAAGGGTGTAAAAAGTATAAAACTGTACGAGGTGTGTAAACGTATAAACGATGAGAAAATGCAAAACGTTTAAAAATATGTACAACGTGCGTAAAATTGTTTGAAAGGTCAGAAAAAGATGCAAAATAGTTCAGATGTATAAAATGATGCATAAAATATGAAAAAAACGGAAGACAGAAACGTTAAATGCGAGGATTTTAATTACCACACGAGATCGGTTCAAAAACGATTTAAAATCTATTACGATGTATCAGGAATTTTGAAAACGTTTCCCAGGCTGGATGTGGGTTGGATTTAGACTTACACGTATATACTCCTGATTTAAATTAAATATATTAATTTGAATGCATGTGACAAAATATTAATATGCACTCTGACAGGAATAAGTTATATATGCTCAAATTTATTTTACTTGGTCTATTCTGTGTTTTTAGTTGTCCTTGAACGATCAGTGAAGATGACTGTCATATGCTTTACTTTGAGATGTAATAATGAAATTTTCGTTACATCTCTTTATCAAAACAGCAAACAATATAGAAACGGGAACTTGTTTTTGTTTGCAATAACAGTGCAAGGGTTACCACTAACCAATGAAATTTGATTTATCAGTGCTAAACAAATCGGAGTAATTCTGTCTTCTAGTAATAAGCCTAATGCCCGCATTACACAAGCCTTCCCTAGTATTTATGATGACAAATGGATCTGAATTTAGTATGTACGTATTCTTGTTTTTTAATACGTTTACTAATACAACACTGGTCTGAGTTTTTATATAAATGTAAATCTTTTTTTGATTGAACTTCGAATTATTAGACAACCCCCCGCCTTCTGCTACTACTGTTTAGATCGATTAATCTTCCAGTAATTACGAAACAGAATCCCTTCTCTACATACTTATCTTAATGGATTAATCCTCCCTCACGAGTCAGTGTCTTCATCTATCCGGTTGACACTTCAGATAGAGCGATAAAGTTAACTGATGTCACCATAAAACAAGAAAATTAACTCAACGTGCAACAGAGTGGTCCATAAACGCCCAGAGACACAAACAGGAAGATAAATTTAATCAATGTAACCTGTTTAATAGAGATAATTCAATTACAAACAATTTGAAGCTTACTAGATTCAAATATGGAGATTATGGCAACTGCTACTGTCCCATCTTGGACTCATACCAACGTGCTGGTAATGGATGTAATCCACTTCAGTGTAATTAAATCCAACACTACATGAAATTGTGAAATTAAACATTTATGTTGTACCTCTGACGTCATCGTGTCTCTAGGCAACAGACGGTAGTAGACTGCAGTCAAAATTGGACTCTTCAGATACGATAATCCCAACATTGGTATGAAAAAACCGAAGATTTTTGCACTTATTATAAGACGTAAGTTAAGAGGGACAAATGATTAGATTTAGTAAAAACGGATAATAGTTTTATAAACATATCTGTGACCACTTTGCTTTTATTAGACCCAGAGGCTCTTAATGATTAAGCCAAACCCGCAAGATTAATCCAATTAATACCTGTGATTATACCATTGTGGAATTCTGAGCGAACTCGTTGCCATTGGTGACAGATTCTGTTGCCTGTAGCAACGCAATTTTGTTTCCATTTCCAGCGCCTACTTCCAGAAGAATTAAGAATACTAATCAACGAACTAGTTCATGTAATGATACCTAATTTGGAAGAAAGAAACATAAAAAAGGATTTAGTTGGAGTCTTTTCAAATACACGCAAGAGATTGATTTTCGAAGGAATTTAAGAAAAAACATCACTCCGTCTTTGAATGTCTATTACAAGGGAATTCGGAGCTATACCGATTACATAATACAGATGGCCCATTCAGCAAATCTTTGAAAATAATGATAATCCTGTGACTACTCCAGCGTATTCCAAAGACTTTTATCTAACCATCTAAGAAGCTCCAAATGCTCCTTCTGTGTTATTTGGTGAATTTATCCTGCGATCCCCAAATACATTGGTGGTGTTCCTAGCAGGAAACATGATATTTATAGAGCTGCTGATCTATTACTAGCTCGCCTAGTAATATTTTCTTCTTTTATAGCAATTTTATGGGGGGGAAAAAGAGGCAAACGGTAGAATTTCGCTTTTTTTTTCTTTTGCAAGGAGAGGAATTTCAAATGGAAATATTTTTCTGTGAGAATGACCCTATATTTCTTCTGTTTGTAACAATGTGGATTCTATTTCACTTGGAACGAAATATAGTTTTTTTTTTTTGTTTGTAAAGTATAGTGGAAGGATGTGAGATACCGAAGTCGGTAAATCTTGAGAAGAAAGGAAGTGTGAGAATATTAAGAAAACGATCTTATAAGATAGTCTCTTTTTTTTTTCGTATTTTATGGCTTCAATCGGGAATGAAAAACGAAGTTAAGTACTTTTCACTGTTGGTTGTTATATTCTCTAATTGATATTTAATCATGAATTCCAAAGTATTCAAGTGTATCGATGAAAAATTTAATATTATAAATAAATACTTCAACTCCAAGATTTACAAAGAAAAAAAAAACATTTTTTTTGAATATTTAAAATTTTATTTTCTTTATTTATGCTTTCAGGAAAATGGAATTGAGTTTTTTTTTTCGATTTTTAAATTTTTTTTTCATATTTCAAGTAAGTTTAAAATTAGATATGCTATAATATTTTTCTGGGAAAAATCAGTCAGCAATCTTTAAATAAAAAATCCCCATTTTAGAACCGGATTTAAGTCTTAGTCGTTCTACGTACGTCAACCCAAGCATATAATTAAGATTTTAATCAGAGTCATTAGCAACGTTTATTGAATCATAGCAATTGCATGGATAAATATAAAGCACTAGAAAAACAGTTCATCTACCAGTTGTGCCTACGAAGTCTTGAACAAAAACCTAATTTTAGTTTTTTAAAAAATTAAATTAATCCGAGTTTTCGCTGATGACTTGAGTCTACTGTAAATATAAAGACCGATTTTTCTTTTTGTAAAATGCCAATTTTATTAATACAAAAAAGGATATTGTATTACTAGGGCAGTAGATTATACACATGCACGAATCTACAGAACATTTAACTGGGGTAGAGCCGATTTTTGACATCCTTTCCATAAAATTTCGAATTTATTTATTCTTTGGGAAATGAAAAATGTGTAAGAATGTAAACTTTTATCTTGTAGTTTGCAAAAATGCAGAAGTACTAAGTCAGCAAAAATATATTTTAAAAAGTCTGTTCAAAATTCTACTTTGCGGGAGGCTTTCTACTCAGCTAATGAATGTATGATTTGATCTTAGTTTAGTTGCTGTTTCGATGGCAAGGACTGCTTAGCATAAGAGTTCCTGACTCATCATATTTGGAGAGAGCGCGCAACTAAACTGAAAGGTCATAAAGTTCATCATCTAAAAATACGACGCAATTATGATTGTAACTTGACATGTTTTAATAAAAATTAGTCATTCGATTGACATAATTTTGATTATTGTTTCGCATTTGATGACTTGAGCAAGTACTTTGGTTTTTGCTCCCTAGATTGCCATTTAGATTCTTGCATTCCCATCTCTGTATCTATGTAGATAAACTCAATTCCTTTCCACTAAAGACTTCAGTAATTAAGATCTGACTGTATAAACCTTCGATGAATTAACAAGGAATATCTGAATTTTTTTTTTTTTTGTCATTTTGTTTCTGTTACGAAGAAATGTACAAAATTTTGAATAACAACAACAAAACTAAAGTCAGTGATATTTCAGGCAATCATGCACTGGGCGTAGTACGCATGCTCGAATCAAGATATTTCTATGAAACATCATTTATCCATTTAAATTGTATAATATCCAAATATAATTGAAAAAAAAAATTTTTTTTTCTTTTAAATTTGTTTTAAATCGGTTCAAACGTTTTACAAATATTTAATATGTTCCGAAATAGGTGGCGTTAAATAATTAAAATATAATTAAATATAATTATAATTATATTATATAATTAAATATAATTATATTTTAAATATGTTAATTATGTTTACGGTAGCATTTATTGCTTTTTAGTTCAAGTATTGCAACTGGACAAGAGAGCGAAGTTCTTGAAACTCAGAGAGAGAGTTTCCTTCAAGATATCAGACTGAATTAATTATCTTTTCAGCTAACTTCATTGGAAATTATGTTCGTGTCCTTTTTTTTCTGTTCTTTCATTTTTCCTCTTTCCGCTTGAGGAGTTCTGCACCTTTAATAAGATCAGTGGTTTCTTCCCATTTCAGGTATGAAACTTCTTAGAGAGAGAGAAAAATCAATCCTCCGCCCACGATCGACCTTTCATCGCTTACTACGCCTCGTTAGAATTGTTTGTGATGCCCTCGATATGTGGCTCGCCTTGTTAACTTGAGCACCCTACTGCTATGTATAGTCCACGTGGTTTGTTCGACACATACGAAAGGCAACACCAAAAAAAAAAAAAAAAAAAAACGAGGAAAGAAATTCAGACGACGAGAACAAAGATTGGAAAATGACTACGAATAGATAGATTAGGAAGGAAAATAAGTAGACACGATAAAAATAACAATGCATTTTATTATTCTTCCAATCGTGGGTGGGCGAGATGGTCTAAGGGTTAGATAATCCAGAACTTTGCCCTAGATACCAAACAGAAAATTTCAGGCTTCCAATGTCCCACAGAGTGAGTCGAATTCACACCTATTGGTTGGAGAGAAAAAGAGCTCTCCATTCGGCCAACAGGGACGGCAATTTTCTGCGCTTCCTCAAGGAAGTTCAGATTTTCATCCAGAAAAAAAAAAGAAAAAAAAAAAAAGTCAAACCAGAAATAACCCCATGCAGTTAACAGCTTAGATGCTTCAACTGCAATTTCAAAACTCCATATAAACAGCATAGCCCCTGTAAATGCACTTTTACCACCATACACCCAAACTACGTTTTCCAAATCCAAGTTTTGATCATTTAACATAGGAAAACAGATCTCAGATACTTGTAAGCACTTCAGGGGCTACATTATAACACTTTGCAATATATAATTTCGCAAATTCCACCAAGCAATTAGCAGGATAGAAGGATATTATGGATGTGTTTTCTCCATGGAGAACACTTTAATTCCACAAGGTGGTTTTATGGGCAATTTTAGTAATTTTATTAGCGACTTTAGTACTCTAGAGTGTAAGTAGGTGCGTCTCTTAATTTCAAACACGTACATGTACGGGAAATGTCTAAATATGCAGATGAGCTAAAAGAGACTATCCTCTCCCATCTTTGGTATCTACATCCTCATCGGTTCTTTTTTTTTTCTCGGGAACTTGTCATTAACTGATGGCACTGAAAGGAAATTAATTGTCCAGTTTGATAGCATCACAAAGCAAACACTCATGAGTAGGCTTAGTGTTTCTAGTCGAGATGTTTACTCGAGTTGAGTCCACCATTAGCAACTCTCTTAACACGTTGAATTAATGACACCCCCAGCAGATAGAGAGACTAACGATAGCACTGCAGGAATCAGTGATTACTGGGATAGCTACACTGTTGACACAGATCCCCTCCTCCTCCCTTGACAGGCGCATGCGTGAACATTCGCATCCACAGATAACTTTTTTTTCCCAACCAGTATCAAATCATTCCTATTCTAAGCCTACGATAGTCTCATTTTTGTTTACTGTTACATTTTATTTATTGCAATGTTTTCTAGTTATGAGACTCGACCTTGAAAATACAATAGAAAGGCAACGTTGTTTGATTGAATATAATATGATCCTTAAGGGAAATTAGCAAACATATCAGATATCCCACAAGAGCTAGAAAAGCTACAGGCCGCTTTCAAAGGTCACATACATATAAGAATTATTTTATTTTGTTTCTTAGATGGAAAACTTAGTGTAGATATAAAAAATCTATTTATGCTATGATACAATATTTTCAACTGATTTTATTTCTACATTTATGTAAAAAAATTCATAATAATTCATCATATGCGTGATTTAATGTATATTATGTTTGTAATTTTTTAAACAATTAATTTGTTTTAAAAATAATAATGGAAGTTATATTTTGCTTATAATTTATTATATTAGTTTGGAAAAAAATTGAAAAAAATTTAAAGTTTTAGAAACTATGAATACACCATTAAAATTATATCAAAAAGATAATTTAACTCTTTAGGATGAAGTAAATTTTACGTATTGGCGGTGATTAATATCCTTGGAGGATACTAGATGGCCATGTTGTAGCCAATGAAGTTCAACTGAGGCTCGGCTATTGCTTTTACCCTCCTGCCATGATTAGAGCTTTAATAGCTCAATAGCACCTTATTCCTAAACTGTCCTGTACAGATAACGGGGAAGATGAAAAGCATTCTTTCTTCGCCCCTTCAAGCCAGTCCTTGAATAAGGAATTTTACGTATCTCCATAGCTCAGATCTATCCGCTAATTAATAGAAATAGCAAGCTCAGCAACAGAATCAAATTGCAACTATACCAGATGACGATTCAACCTATACTCATTTATGCCTCTCCGGCCTGGAGCCACACCTCTAATGCTAACATTATCAAAATACAGCGAGTGCAGAACAAGTGCTGAAGAATGATTCTGAACGCCCCGTGGTATGTTAGAAACAATCAACTCCACAGAGACACAAATATTTCCTATATTTTCTCTTTTCTACAATCCTTAGCGACCAAGTTTTTCCTAAAGACGTCCACACATCCCAACGATTTGGTTCAGCAAGCTGCAGCATACGATCCGACGGACATATTCAAATATAGAAGACCAAAAGCTATATTAGCATTCCATAGCGATGCTCATAAATTTTACCCTCACTGTAACCACAGCAGATAGCGGGGAATATGAAAAGTATCTTGCTTCACCCCTAAAGACATAAATGTTAATTGTCAATTTTACGTATCCCATCTTAGAAAAGGAGCAGATAGAAATTGGAGGAGATAGATATAGAGATAAGGACTGAAACTGACTCCGTATTCCTAATTAAATTCTAACAGTCTATATATACATATACATACTTGAAAAGGAGCAGATATATAAGGACTGAAATTGACTCTATATTCCAAATTCAAGAATTAAATTCTAATAAACTCTTGTATTCTAAAATTTTTAGCATAATATATAACATATTTAAAAGTAAAAGTATTTAATATAGTTGTGTATGTATTATTAGAAGGTAGTAACGACATAGTATTTGATACCGGATATATATGAATGGAGAAGAAAAAAATTTAAAAGATGAAGAACAAATATGTGAACATGAAATGTATACTCAAAATTAAGAACTAAAAATTAAAGGAAAAAAAAAACATAATACGTACAAAGTCAACAATGTCGTGTTAACCATTTGTTTTCATTCTTGATCCTCAACTTTTTTTTTCCAGATCACCATGTTTCGTCATTCAGGTCCGATATCAAATACTGTGTCATTCCTGTCTTCCAAAAATACATCATACCCAAGTATGTCACATTAAAACTTTTTAATTTATAAAACTTAATTGAAACTTAATTTTAGTCTTAGGTTGGAATACAGAGGCGAGTCTATTACCATAAAAGCTTTGCTATTTATTGTTCATTTTATTTCAAATGTAATTTTTATATTTAATATTAAATAGTTTTTATACTAATATATATAATTTTTATGCATATTATATTTACAGATAAATTTTGAGTTCATAATAGTTATGTATTTAGATTATTGTTATTTACTTTTATTTATATTTAGATTGTATTTAAATTTCCACATAGTAATAAGTTATAATGAAATTTTATGGCTGTACCATATTTATACGATATTTATACCACATCCTTTACAAATTTATCATCGCTAACCTTCCACTAAACATGATACGCCTGATCAAATCATACCTCTCCAACAGGAGGATGCAAGTCAAATTCGATGAAACAGTCTCAACCCAACGGCAAATCCTCGCTGGAGTTCCTCAAGAATCACTGCTAGCCCCGATCCTGTTCAACATCTATATGGCAGACATCCCTCAAAATCCTCTCGCATCCACCATCGCCCTTTATGCTGATGACACGGCTATTCTAGCCAGATCTCTTCAACCATATCTCGTTACCAAAAAACTACAAGATACCATCCTGAATCTAGAAAAATGGTTTAAAGACTGGCGACTGCAATTAAACCCTCAGAAAAGCAAAATGATACTCTTCACAAGAAGACGAGCATCCCCCAAAGGAGACATCACCCTGTTCAACTCCAAAATTCCCTGGAAAACTGAAGAAAAATACTTCGGAATACTTCTCGATAAGCGATTATGCTTCAACAGCCACATCAAGAGCACATGCACCAAAGCTTCAAACGTTATCGCCCAGCTAACCCCTTGATCAACAGACACAGCAAACTAAGCTCAAGAAACAAAATTCTACTGTACAAGACAGCGATCCGTTCCACAGTTATATACGCCTCCCCGGCCTAGAGCCATACCTCCAAGACAAACATCCTCAAGCTGCAAAGACTACAGAACAAGTGCCTGCGAATGATACTGGTCGCCCCGTGATTCATCAGGAACGCCCAGATCCACCGGGACATAAATATCCCCTACATCTCTCCACTACTACGCTACCTAGTAGAAAATTTCTTTATGAAGACATCTACGCATCCAAACCAACTAATTCAGCAAGCCGGAAACTATGACGGTAATGACTACTGGAAACATAAAAGACCGAAAGTCATTCTAACACTCAACGACGAGTAACCACTTCTGCCCATTCAGGGCGAGCTAAAATAGTTCACCAATCTCTTCCATCACTGCTCCCGAAACAGACAACAGGGAATATGAAAAGCGTCAAGCTTCAACCTCTGCGCCATATATGCCCCGCGTCCTGTATTATATATATATATATATATATATATATATATTTAAATTTATCTCCCCGTGTGGTGGCCAGGCTAAGAATAGCCTCACTGCAGCCCATGCATGTCGTAAGAGACGACTGAAATGGGACGCTGAGTTCGCTTTCTTAGGTTTTTTCAGGAATTTTGCTGCCGGTGAGAGGGGGGGGGTTGCCCTGAGAAAGCATTTTGAGTCTCTGGGGGAGAGTGTTCTCCGGCGTAGCCCATGAGGGACCTTGTTGGGGGATGTTTTCTCCTGGAATATGAGCGGTTCTGATTGGTGGGGGGGGGGACGTCACTGAGTGGAGCCAACGCTGAGTTGGACGGTCGTTCTCTTTCAGCAACTCGTAGGGAGTGGTCCGGCCCCCCGGACCACTCCCTACGAGTTGCTGAAAGAGAACGTCTTAATTTTTTGAGAGGGCTTTACTTACATACCAGTACGAGGCGACTAAAATAGGTACCCAGAAAGGGTTATGGATGACAATGCTGTAGCTAATAAAGTTCTAACTGAGGCTCGGCTATTGTTGTTACCCTCCTGCCATGATCAGAGCTCATAGCTCAATAACACTCTATCCTTACATTGTTCTCTATAGATAACGGGGATTATGAAAAGCATTCTTGCTTCGCCCATCTAGCCAAAAAAAAAAAAAAAAAAAAAAAAAAAAAAGACGTTTATTATTTAGGATACAAAAGATAAAAATAAATAAACATTAAAAAACTTGGTCGTGTAATTCTCATTTATAAATTATGTGATTATAAAGTATTACTGAGCTTTATTTTTTTTATAAAGCACGATGATACTTAAAAAGATTTCAATATTATAATAATAAAAAAAAAAGAACAATAATTTTGAAAGGCCTTCTAAATTCGATTTATTATTCAGTTTTAACCGAGTTGGTGCGAACATCTAATGGGTGTGATCATTTTTGCTTTCTTATGTAAATCAGCTACTGGGAGATAAAAATTTCATCTCAGTTATCAAAGATCCAGGCCTATTCTCAGGGCTATAATGACCACTATGTTCTAGAGATCAGTTATTTAATACTTGAGGGTAGCGCTGTACTGGCATCTACTCTAGTTCGTCTTGCATCCTAATAGCTCCCTTGTGAGTCACCGCTCTGCGTCATCTAACTTAGGAACAATTAAATGCGTGCTCTGCACCCTAGTTTATCTATAATGTCAAAGGGAAGGGAAGGTCTTAAGAATATATCTGTTACACTCGAGTGGGATTCAGATAAGGCTCTGGTGTTTTTACATGTTAACCTTGTAGCGGAAAAAATTGTCATTACCACGAGGCTTCGGAAGGTTGGCCTTTTTTTTTTTCCTTCGTGTAAATGTCACCATCGTCATGCTAATAACTATGGTTATGATGCAATTTTGTCCACGTCTAGAAGCAGAGAAAGCATATCATTAATATACGGAAGGAAATCTTATATACAAAGATCAGCAGGTAATTTTTTTTTAAAAGAAAATGGCAGCCGAAGTTGGAAGATGTACTAAACCTGCAGTCCTGTTTGAATGAAATGATCTTCGAAGTACGTGATAAGTATTTTTACTTGAATCATACAAGCTAGTCTAAAAGGGAGGTTAGAAATCCGATTATAAACACAAACCGGATAAGATGTATTCAATTCAAACAGAATTGCTTAAAAAAGATTTACACTTTTATGTCTGTTTGGATTCTCTCTCTCTCTCTCTCTCACGGTAACAGGAATTCTGTTGTGATGTTGGACACACAGATTTTGGAAGTGCTAATCTAGCAGAAAGTTTATGATGGGAAGAATTAAAATTCTAGCTAATGTACTACTCATAAGGCAAGCGTTTGATGTACGAGTAACACGTGTTGACTCTGATTTTGTTAGTCGGGGATGATTTACAGTCTAAGGAACCTTTTGGTTGGTGGGGAGGGGGCGAGCTGGACAACGTACCGGGGCGTGTCTCGATGTTCGTTTTAATACTTCAACATTTATTCGGCTTCTATCCAACCCTACGTAGCCTATATGGACGTCGGAATCTTCCATGATAACAACGACATATCACTCAATCAATAATTGCTCCAGAATCGTTCAGAGAACGTGCCAGTAAGTTCGAATACACAACATTATTCCCAATTTTCTGACTTTAATCCAATGGGATATGAAAGCATGAAATATTATCTAACTCGGTCTGTTGTTTGCGAAATACAGAAAAATATCCGCTTCACATCTCTTGCTTTAGAACTGCACATTATGCTGTGTTGAAAATAGTTTCAAAGGCCTCATTGCAGTCGAAATTATCCAGTACTCATACTGGCCACTGAATTAGAAACCTTTATGCAAATATACGTCCACATCATTTACGCAGCGTGTATGCAAAATACTTAGTCACGTGCGTCACCACGTTTTCTAGGCAACTAAGAATTGCTGTTGGTCGGTAATCGTCAATAGTGTGGATCACAAGGGGAAAAACAAAGGATCTTTCGCAGTCCGATTTATTGCAGGTGCCCGTCTGGCTGGACCCACGATTTTGAAAACAGCAGAGCTGACTGGTTTCACAAAAGGGGAGATATCCCGGGTGTTTATTCGGGGGGGGGGGAATATTGGCGATCGCATGCCTATACTGAATAAAATAAAACTTTCTCATTCAGTGGTATGTGCGTATAAAATAACTCTTATTACAATGCGCCCGCCGGTTCAAATTACGATGAGAATTGTGGCGCGAGTTGGTTTCGTAAACCAAACGTTTGGAAGTCGTAACATTATCTTACCACTCTGCTAGGAGGGGATGGCCTATTTCGTTCTTGACTACGTAATGATAAGCTTAACAGTGGAAACGTACACTGATTTATCTTCCACGTGCTATCTGATAGATGCAAGAAACAACCGATTAGGGTCATTGAAACATGAAATTACACCCGTCTTGTTTAAATAAATGAAAATATTTTATTATATATATATATATATGGAGGAAAAAAGTGAAGGAAATTTGGAAAAACTAGTGAAATAGAAAACGAAAAAACGCACTGGAATAGAAAATTGAAACCTAAATGTTTGGAATGATCAAAGGAGATGTAGAAACCCATCATAAATTATTTTAAAAAACAAATGGTTGTGGAAATCTGACAGAAACAGAATTATATATTTATTTCTGGAAATTATGCAATGAATAAATAAGACAGGATGAAATTTTATTAGATGAAATAGGTAATGAAACGACCGTAGAAATAGAATTCCTCCAAGCGTTGAAAAGTTGATAATCTTTTCGGGAGTTTAAGAAAGATGAAAGAAAGAAATGCAAAAACAACTCATTTGATAAACACAATTCTAAAACTATTAATAAGAATAAACGCAAAAAAAAAATAAATTCACTTAAATAAGACCTGTTTGAGTGAGCAACAAAAAATAGCAAAGTTAAAAGACAATTTGTATAAAATCACTTTCAGTGCGAAGCTCTGATTAAAAGCAAAAAGTGACAGAACGAAGTTTAAAACGAAATAGAAAAAACAAACAAACAAACGCACACTTGCTGAAATCAAAATCGTGGCTCAGTTGACCATCAATAGAAACAGATCGGAGACATTCCAAGTGATGTAATCTGATCACGTGAACATGCGAGAAAAAAAAATTATTGGTGAAAACTAAATGAAAATGAACGCATTCAAATGTTAGGGTTTTACTGATTCTGCATTGCACTAATTTTTGTAAAAAAAAATAAATAAATAAAAATAGAGAAATCCATATTGGAAATATGAAAGAAAATAAAATGTTAAAGATAGACTGAAAATAGAAAGGAATAAAAGGAGTAGGACAATTCAAAATAGGGTATTTTTCTATTATCGTTACAAATACACAGTCTACCGCATAAAAGAGGATAAAAAATTAACCATTGCCAATAATAATAGGCTTAAATTGTCGGTCGAACTGAATTTATTTGTAATACCAGAAGCAATAACGAGCGCTTACCACAGAGCTACGAACGGTCTGCATACAGGCATGACTTCCTGTTTCTATGTGAACGTGGAAGCAAACGCTACATCCGTCTTAGTCAAGCAAGCAAACAAACAAACCATATTATTGTATAGCGAGATAAAATAGAGAATAAAAATCTGTTTTCCATCCGTAGAAATGGTACGCATCTTACGTAAATGCGGTTGATGTTCATAGCCTTAGTTGCCTTGTGTTAATTCGGCCACTCGGTCGTAAAAACGAGGGCGGCTTGGTTTAACGATGAATCAATAAAACAGCGAATACCGATGAAATATAAGACAGTTTTCAAGACCACCTGTTCTCCTGCCTAATTCCCAACAGCTGCGCTTGGGGGCAGAGGCTTTAACTCAACTAATGTCACAGGCCACGCTGGAATCTGAACGAAACATTGGAATGTGGGCATCGCGTGATTAGGTCGGAGAAACGAAATGAATCGGTCGATTCAAAGAGACATCTAAATTCAAGCAATGCAACGAGTGCATGCGAGAATAATTCCGAACAATTATTTTCATCCGAAATATCTTCACAATTTATATCTTGAAGGCGACTAACGACATTATTCCACCAAATATTTTGTTTGACCAACATCGCTATCGGTGCGCCAAATACTGCACCGTTTTCATTTACCTTTTAAGGTCAAGGAGGTTTATGGATATAATTATTCCAGATCTCGACAACCTCGAATCGAGAGTGCCACCGGCAACAACCCTTCATGCAATGCATTTTCATGTAATGCCACCAGACAAACAGTTTCTTGGTTCCTACTGTGGTAATTTCTTCACATATATAAATGGTTCTTTCATATTTATTTATCGACTGAAACTCTGTTATTAGCTAACACTTTAAAACAATAAACTACACCACAGCATTCAGCTCAGGAAAGATGACATCATTCACACGAGAAATATAAATGAAACAATTAATAATAATAGAAACAATATATCGAACACCTGTTGATGAGTTGTTTTTTGTTCGTTTTCATAACGGAGTTAAATTTTCCCCCCTCCTACCTATCGGTTTCTGAAGATACGAGGGTGGTCTGAAAAGTTTTCGGCCTAACAATAAAAAACAAATTTATAATTTCAAAATTATTTTTATTTTTTAAAATAATCTCCCTTAAGAATAATACATTTATTCCAGCGATGCTCCAGCGCCATTATCCCATACCTCTAGTGGTTCTCAGTAAGATTTGCAAAATACCTGTCTACAGCTGCAATCACCTCTTGATTCGAAGAAAAACGCTGACCAGCGAGGAAGAGTTTTAGTTTGGGGAAGAGACAGAAGTCAGAGAGAGCAAAATCTTGGGAATAGGGTGGATGTACCAACAATTCATAGTGCAGATCCCTTAATTTTCCAATTGTCAAAACACCTCTGTGGGCAGGTGCATTGTCCTGATGAAAGATGATTTTTCTTCTGCAAACCGGGTCTTTTCTCGAGAATTATTTCGTAGAGTCTGGTTAAAAGATCGGAATAATATTAACCGGTTATTGTTTTACCCTTTTCAAGATAATTAATAAACAAAATGCCTTTAACATCCCAAAACACCGATGCCATGACCTTTCCTGCTGATGGAACCGACTTTGTCTTCTTTGCCGCTAAACAACGGGCTTCTTTCTTCTGTTTGGATTCTGGTGTGTAATGGTGAATCCAAGTCTCATCCATAGTAATAAATCGATGCACAAAATCAGTTTTTATTCTTGTTAAAACTCTCCAAGCACTGTTCAGAGATTTTCGTGCGAGTGCGTTTTTGATCTGCTGTGAGCAAGCGTGGTACCCATTTGAGCAAAGCTTTTCCATTTACAATTCTTCTTGCAAAATATACCCTACACGTTCTTTTGAAATGCTTATAGTATCAGCAATTTCATGCACTTTGATTCGCGGTCATCCAATACCATATTGTGCACTTGATCAATGATTTCTGGTGTTGTTACACTTTTTGGACGTCGTTCACTTGGATCATCTTCAAGGCTGGTACGGCCACGTTTAAACTCGGAAGTCCATTTCTTATTTCTCAGAAATGAAGGCGAAGAGTATCCATAAACTTTTTTGAATTTCGAATGAATTGCTTTTGGTATTAAACCTTCTTTTAGAAAGAATTTTATAACCGCACGATACTCAATTTTATTCATTTCAAGGGATACAGACAACACTTTTGCTTCAGACAACAGTATAAAACAAAGTACTTGATAAAATGACTTGCAATTACACATGAATGCATATGACAGATGTATCAACTTAGAAAAAAAAAAACACTTGGCCGATAGTGTTGCCATCTACGGTCGAGGCCGAGAACTTTTCAGATTACCTTCGTACATCCCATGGGCCATCTACGACGTGCACTCTTCTATTTGAAGCGAAATTTTCGCTCAGAGACGCTTTTTTTTTAATTTTAACGAAAAAACGCAACTTCATTTCCAATGGTTTTAGCCCATTCTGGCGACTTAGAAGTCTGTTAACAGAATCTACTGTATGACTTGCAATACAATGAATCATGCAAATGATGCCGAAGGAATGCATTCTTTCTGGGACAAAGGAACAAGCTTTATGGATGAAAATCCTCATGGTACCATATTGAGGAGGATAACAATCACGCCAATCCTGGTTACAACGATATGTGTCATGAAGACATTTCCATCTGGCTGAGGAAGAATGAGAAGATCTAAAATGGCAAGATGATGGATTTTTTTTTAATTTCTAGTGGAAAATGTATCCTACAATGAACAGTACTGACTTTTACAAGAAAGTCCAGTTCAAATGAGGAATCTTTTCAACCAGTGATAACGTTTTCAATATTCAAAACTTAGAATGGGTGTGTTTGGAGACGATGTTCGAAATACTCTACGGAATAATTAGCAAGAACAGGAAAAACAGGACATTCCACAACTATCCTCTATTTGCTAGTGAAATAGAGTGGATGAAGGCAAGTCAGACAATTATATGGGCTGGTTCCAAATTTTTTCTTCGAATGATTATATTCGTAAAAATGAAAACAATGATGACACTAATAACACCGCAGGGCCAAGTTTTGAGATTTTATGTTTGAAATCTACATCATTTTTTAAATAAAATGGGAATTGGTCAACAGATCACATGCTTAGTAAGTTTGTAGCTAGGCCAAATAATGCATTATATTACAGATCTTACTTGGATGCGTGAATTTGGAGATACCGTAGAGTTTAGAAGGATGATCCCATGGTAGGTTTGCCTGATTCGAGGGGTAAAAAAACCCTTCCATCGCCCAGTAAGACCAACTGAATCATCTTCAGTTAGAAAGATCGATATCTGTAATCCTGTCTGCTGTTGATCTTACCGATGGAAGCTATCCAGTCTTACACGGCATGGAAGGGGTTTACTTTGAATAGATAGAATAGAACAGAGAAATGTTGGTGATTTAATGTTGAGACTAGGAGTTCAGAGAATCTGCAAGAATTTACAAGCTTGTACATGTGCGCAATTTCGGTTTCTGATGAATGGCATCTGCACATACATCGCGCCTCAAGCATGGCTAGACATATAAAGAACACCAGGACTGGTCTGGATAGCAGAATTGTACATCCAAACAGAATGTGTTTCTTGCCTTATGTCCCTAAGTGCATTATTCATCTGTGACGCTTGAGGGAGAAGTGCGGAGATCTGAAACTGTTTTTCCTAGTATGGACTTCGGCATATTGTAGCACAAAACACACCCAAGCTTTTTCATAGCATGCATCGTCATACTGTATAGGCTAATAAGAAATGATGCAAGGAAAATGGGGGAAAAATCTGAGTCATCTGAATTGGATTGTACAATGTCCCAATGTCACTTTTGGGATGAACCGAAAAATCTTTACACTGTTTTTTTTTTATTATTATCAATCAAATTGTCTTATATTCTTCATGAACCTGTAGTCAGCTAGTTTTTCTTAAAAAATTCCTCTCAAAGGGTTTACAAGATTAAAGTTATCTTAAATATCTATTTTCGAAATTTCTGGTGTTCTTTTATTTTACCGTTAATTCTTTGATGTCAATAAAGGTTTTTATGTTAATAAAGAGTAAGTTATTATTATAAATAAAATGACAATTATTCTTTTGTCAGATCGGTTCTTCCAAATATGAATAAACCTCAAATTTTGACGTACTCAAACATAAGAAACTTTCACTAATTAATTGTAAGAGCACAAAGTCCATTACTTTGCCAACTTTGGCTTTCAAGGATATAAAAGATTTCACCATCAATTTTTCCGTTGTCCTTAACGTGGAAAAGATCCCAATCATTAACTATAACGAAAGATTAGATCATGACAGCTGCGTGGTTTGGAGAAGTCGCAAGTGCAACTGCATGAATATCAATGAAGTTATTATTTGTTACGTTTCCATGATTCATGTTTAGAAGAAAGTGGATGCTTGGAATTTATTTTACTATTCTTTAAAAATTCTATTTATTTATTATTGTTATTTCTTTGGTTTTATGGCTTTAATGTTACCCAGCAAAATCCCGATATGGTTAAGGTTCAAGATACAGTATATGAAATCGAAGCATTCATATAGATTACATATAGCTAATTTTAAAAGAACAATATGCCCGCGCAACCGCATTTATGTCAATTTCATATTCTTGCTTCAAGAACAATGGATATTAGCAACTAGACTCGCGCCGATTGGATAGATTTTTTTTTTTGCTAAATAAACTGTGACGTAATAAACGTAATATAACGTTAATTTCATTAGTATTATTTTCAAAGATTTAACAAAGTTTAGGTCATCCATAATATAAATGATTCATTTATTAACAATTCGTCTGTACAAGTCATTTATTGCTATACCACAGACCGCTTAGAATTTCACTGTGGTGCAATTCGGGTTAAATATTCAGATCAACATAGAAAAAACTATTTCTCTGAAATTCCTAAATATTCAATACATACATAATGTAATTAGTGAAAAGTGCAAATGGTTCTACCAGCGTCTCTCATCAGCGAAGTCATCCAACCACCACCATTGAATAAGTGAGGTCAAAGGTCATCGGCAAGAATGCAAATAACTTCTGCCTCCCTCTGCCGAAACATCCTTCTCTAATTATTAACTTCATTCTACAGTGACGTGATAAGTATTTTAAGTAGTTCTATAAGATTTTTACTTACCAACTTGCAGTTCACAATACCACAAATTAAAAGGAGGGGTGAGGTTGCATAATCCGGTTACGGATTTTATTTTGAACTTATTGCAACGTCTAGGAAAACATTGAATTTGCGGTTGCTGGATTATTCATAACCTCCTCTTGGCTAGCGAATAAAGTTAAGAAACCGAAGACAAATTGGTAGCACTGGAGAGACTTATTTATATTTTAAAATACAGCACGAGAGAATCTATCGTTGTCTATAGTTAACTAAGATGCCACCTAGTGACAGAAAGTAGATACCAGTATCAAAAATATACACCTAAACATTCTCTTCTGATTGTTAACTTGATCGAAAGCTACACCATTGTTTGAGAGATGGTGTCATTGTTGTGATTGCTGTGTCAATTTCCTACACACAGACAGCACGTTCCTATATAACAATAGCGCGCGATAGTCGTGTTCCTTTCAACCGAAATGGCAAGTCAATAGTGATTTGACAGCAAACGCATAATATTAATTAGAAGCATAAGTAACCTGCTCGCCACTTCAATTATCTGGAACATGATTCAAGATTGGATCAAAATGGATTTCGGTGACATTATGTAATCAATCATAATAATCGGGTGGAATATTTTACTATTTTTTTTTTTTTTTGTAAAGATGCATACTATGAATATCTTCTAAATTACGCTTCGTGATACTGTTAAAGTATCACGTGATACTCAGTTGGTTGCTTAGGAACGGAAACCTGATCTATAAAGACAGTTATATTATCACACGCCACCTAGCGGTATAAAAACTGACTAGCATTACTTATTATTAAATTCGTTGTATTTTTAATTCAAAATATGAATATAAAAATAATAAATATATTTTGATTATTTATATAAAATTTAATAGCATCTAAAATATAAATCTGTTTTTTCTTATTGTTTTTAAATATTCTAATTAAATTTAATAGTTATACAAATATATAAAGGACACCAACTCTCATCAGCCTTGATTAATTATTTAAATTTAGCTCGCTGGTATTGTTTAAGAAAGTAGGAGACTTTTTTTGTAAGGGTTGAAAAATTATCTTAAGAATATTAATGAGCCATCTTGCGATAATTACCCTTCTTTTACGTAATAGACAAGTTCCTCCTGTGGACGAAGGGTATTGTAGTCACTCATTAAGGTTTTAATGTAAAAGAGTTGTGTTTTGTGTAACTTCTAATGGATGAAAAATTAAAACAAAAAAAGATTTAATTTTTCGGTGTTATATTGATGCTAGTCTGACACCAAAGTCTCCTTTTAAAGTAAATAATAGTCTGGTTAATAAACTAATATTTAATCAGATTAACTTTTGATCTATGTCGTACAGAAAAGCACACTTTTAACATTAAAAAAATATTTGCAGTGTGAGAAGGAATACAGAAGCATCTCAAGCTTTTTATATTGTTACAAATGCCACCGTATAAAGCAAATGGATTCCTTTTATACTAATATTCAAACCACTGTCGTGTAAAGGTTTTATCGACTTATTTTCTCCGTCTCATCTTACAGCTCCTGTGATTTCCCCCCCCCCGAGCTTACATCACTAACGAAGTCTCAAAAAGAACCTTTGGAACGACCTCCTACTTTCTTTCTTTTCTTGTATGGTTTCAGGTTCGTATACTTGGCTATTTGAATGGGTGTTAGCTTTCTATAATGGTTCGTTTTCAAAGGCATCCGTGTGCAGTTTGTTGATCTGTATCCTGTCCTCGCTAGCAAAATATTTTTCCTCCGTTGTTGCTGTATCCTTCGCAATTAAAACAAACGCCACTTGATCGCGTTGCTTAGCAACAGTTGTTAGAAGCCAGTAAGTCATCTCTAGTCGTCTGTGATCCTTATAGTTTGTTGCAATGCAGAAAACATGTCGATAAAGAGATGGTTGATAAACATTATCCTCGTTCTTTTAGGTCGTGGTCAATTGGAGTGGGCGTCACTTATGTGTTTTGGATAAACATCCTTTGATGGGGGTAGTAGTCTTACATCTATAACTGTGCAAACGATTATTTTTAAGCGTTACTATAGTAACTATTTTATTGCAACTAAAACAATAATTAGAATACACGTGGTACATTTCAAATTCATGTAGATTTCATGCAACTGGCTTTTAAAACAACAATAAGCACGCGCCACCACATTTATGTAGATTTCATTTTGATGCTTAAAACAACAATTGACACGCGCAGCCGCATTCAAGCTAATGTAGTTTTCTAATTAAGCCACAAATAGAAACTCGTGCAACGTGCCTTCAAGTTAAATTTCATTGTTTATTGTATCATATCACGTGATAGGTTTGTATGGAATCCTAAAAAAAGGCATTATATACAATACGTAAACAATGGCAAAATGTCATGAAGTTCTGCCAGTTCCTAACAACAAAGGGAAAATAACAAACAAAAAAAAAACCAGTTATTTTTGAACTCACAATTGAACACAGAGCAAGCGCTAACCTCTATTTGTCCACACAATTAAGCATCTGCACGGATAAAAATAAAGAGAACGAGGCCGTTATTTCTAAAATAGAAAGATTGTTATTTTTTTCCAACAGTCCATTTAATCCCAAGGGGATTCTTAAGATGGGGGAGGGGAGGAGAAGGAGTAGAACAAGAGTCGCCAGTTCGTAAACTGCAGAAAGGTTGAAAGATGACTATCGTATGGGTTGTAGCTAAATTTAGTAAAGCCATATTATCTCACGTTTTAAAAACATCTGTTTCCGAGCGGAACACAGTGGGGGTGGGTTGAATAGTGAACAAACCAGCTGTTTTTTTGATGAGCACGGTGCCCATCACGACAGACGAGCAATCCCTAAGGTAAACACAATTGTCCTAAGTCGAAAATCGGAGCCGAATATTTTTCTCCAACAATCCCTAAAATACGATCCTGGAGAGGTTAAAAGATCAATACTACCAAAGGGAAAGAGAAAAAAAAAAAAAAAAAACAGTAACCCGGTAAACAGGTGATCACCGATCATTAACCAAATATTCAGCGTTCTCTACGAACAAAAGTATCCGTATCAAATTCGGAATGTTGCTAACCTTTCAAATTTAGCCACCTGCTTCAGCGAACTTACGTTATTGGCAATCGGCAAATTATTCCTGGCTCTGTTTGCATCTTATCGATCGTTCGATGAACTTTAGGATGGATGAACCTGGAGGCTCAACAGTTCCCCGGCATTTGTTCGATTTTTTTTTTTTTTTTTACTTTCTCCTAAGCTGTCTCTAGGTCACGTTTACCTTGTCGTGCGACCTACACATTGATTTTATCTATAAGATAGCTCGCGATTTTAATTAACGCATTGAAATTTGTAATGCTGAAAGATAATTTTCTGCTGCAAGATGCACGCGCAATTCTATTCATGTTGATTTCATATCGGTACAGTTAAACGTAATAATACAAGAGACAACAATACTCTTAACGTAACAGAAGTAACAGCAATATACATTTTGTCTTATCTCTCGTTGCCATGGCAATATTATAACTGTAGTTTTCTATACGATATCAGAAATTTTTTAACCACCGCTGTTCTAAATGTAGAAAATTTGTAGTTTTCACTCTGTATCAGACAATACAAGTTTAATCTTTTAAAAATAACTACATATTTCTTAGATATCTGTCTCCTTCGACTGTCTACAAATCACGTTTTGTTTTTTCCTTTGAATCAAGATCATCAGCAGTCCAAGCACACTCTTGTAACTTGAATTATTATAGGTTACTTCGAGAACCTGATTTATTGTCTTGACGAAAACCACGAAATTGATGTCAGAACGCTGTATTCCGATCTTGAGGATACTATTGAATTGCAAACAGTCTTGGGAGGAAGTCGCAAATATATATATATATATATAAAAAGAAGCACCCCAAACATGCTTGCTAACATTGTGTTCAACGTGTTTGGCTTATCGATTGATCACGCCAGGTCATTGAACACCGTGTGTGGTCTGAGGCAGAGATTTCGTAAATGACAAATAAATCGACGATCACAAAGAAGAAGAAAGAAAAATGGGTTGGTACTTACAGTAGCACGTGGTAACAGACAGCCCTGTATCCGTGGGGTCTTTCGAGGAAGTTGTACACCACAGCTTGACTTTTCCTATATCGAGGGTCACGATGGCGTCCTGATTTCAGCGGTTTCCCCAATAAACTGGTACGCGAATTTTGTGGATGAGGGCCCGAACCTGACCCCAGACTCCCTCCACCACCACATCCGAAGCTTGACCGCTTCTCCCCGCCCTCTAGACGGCTTAGCTCGAGCGGTATAGTCGCCGTTGTGCTTTAGTCTCTTGCCAACTCACAGTTGAGGGCGGCAGCGAAGCGTGGGGTTTAGTTCATCGGCTGCCCTGCTCGGGTTCATGAGACATCTCGCCCGGCAGCCATGGTGGCTACGAAACAGCTCGTGCACTGAGAAATCCTTGGCCAAAACGCGTCCGAACCCTTCATCTTACTCACGGCGATAACCCGTGCACTTTCCCAGCACCATTTCGACGAAGCATCGAGTTTCCCTGGTTGCGTGTCGTTGGCGCACGACTGACGGCGCAGGGAGCTCACGGAGGTGGAGACACAGGTGGAGACGGAGACGAGGAGGCATTCGCCACGTTCTACTTGCAAAGATGCAAACCGAAAGAGCGAAAGGGAGAGAAAACGTCTACAACAACCCTCTGCCGTAGCGGCACTCCGACGATGGCGGCGATAGATGGACAAGCTTCGAGTATCCACGTGACCTTAGTTTGGTGTCTGCGTGAAACTCCCTCTACTCTGTAGTTACCCCTCCGTACACCACACGCGCGCACACACACACTGTTGCTCCCGTATATCGTCGACGTCACCGGTGACGTCATCGCGGTGCCAAAACTCTCATTCACTGGCGTGCCCGTAGACAGCCAGCGGAACTTCACCTGTCGCTGATGGCCTAACTTCGCAAGTCCGCGAGGATGAGATTGTGGGTGGGTACTGACCATCTGCACTTCGAGGGGGTGGCTCGCACTCAAGTGAGATACGAGGGGGAAAGTAGCAAAACGCATCGGGATCAGTGCTGGAGAAAAGCGTCTGCAAGGTCAATAGCGAAACTAGGCTGGCGAACTTAGTGACACACCTCTGCTGTCTCTGGCTTGTATCAATGTCAGTTCAACCGGAAACAGGTAACTCCAGCCACCGATGTAAGTATTCTATACTCGTCAAATCTATTCTAATGTATATGCATATATAAACTATTTTATGCACCTCGAAGGCAGGTCAACACACTAAGGATAAAGTTCAGGATCCTGGAGATAAACCTCAAGGATAAGATTCTAAAATAAGTATTAGAGTGCCGAGATTACACTTCTTGATTCTGTTTCTTACAATAGCATACTCCCAAACAGATTCATTTACAAAGAAATAGTGTTCATCGTAAACAGGAATGCTTACACTTGATTCCAATTATCTTTACATTATTTTTATTCTATTTTCTTTTATCTTAACTTTTCTTCATTAATTTTAGCTGAATGTCTTGTTTTATCGTTAATACATATTTACACTAAAAACTTGTCCGATATCTCATTCCAACTCAATTGTATATTCACTTATTCTATTTAACGTAATGCATTTTCTTCTTTTTTTTCTACACTCCCAAGCTCGTTATCATTTCTTGATGAATACTGTCACAAACTTCCTACTGATCTGTCATTTTCTCCCATTACGTTCCCTTAAACACGAGAAAGACAATACAACCCACAAGGGATATCATGTAAATCTTTCCAGGCAATATTACCGCTAAATATAATTAGCGATTCTATTATTATCCAACATCCGGTAGAGGTCGCTATATACGATGCCTCTGTATACGCATTTGGAAGATACACAGTGTGTATCACTGAAATTAGCGCCCTCTAAAGAAGGAAAAGAGCATTATCTGGATATCGTGTCTTACGATATACCATTAACAATGCCTGCTGTCTTTATGGTTTGCTTATAAAAGTTTAATAGCCCGAGCACTCTTTTAATTTGTCAACCTTGATAAGTTGATATCCTTTCTGTGAATGTGATGGCTTGTTTGTTGCCATGACAACAGTTGTTTTGAGTACAGAGCAAGACAAATTATTCTCCTCACGCCAGTATCTTATTTCTAGGTAGATTCGTTTAAGAAATGATGTTAATCACTTTCTTTTATTCCTCTTCTATCTCTTTTTAAATCACTTTTTTAACAGATTAAGATTATGCGAAAGATTTCTAGAGGTTTTAACCCGATTAAATAAAGTCATCAAATAGTATTATTAAATTAAATTTTTTTATTTAATATTATTTCTTATTTTATTATATTTTTATATTATTTTATCGTAAGTTATATTTACTATTTTATTTCTTATTCTATTATTTTATAATTTTAATATTAAAGTAGTGTTACTAAAATAACATAAAACACCTATAAATATTTAATATGTTATAATTTAAAGTTCTTTGACTTTTGGCAAGATCATCTTATTTCTTAAAATCTTTATATTTTGAACGTTTCATTTATCTCATTGCGCAATTGAAGTGCGCAGTAGATGGACGACGAAAACAAGGTTTGGCTGGTGAAGAAGAGAAAAAAACCCTACAGGGTTCTTGTTTATTTTAGAGAATTCTAATGGGTGCAGGTCGGTTAACTAGAACTGTATATATACATTGAATTACTAAAGGAGAAAACAATGAAACACAAATTGTTTAAGCTAAACTCCTCCCCAAAAAAGAGAAGCAAACAAAATTCAGTAACCAGAAAGAGTGGGATTTGCTTGTTTAGAAAATTATAATCAGACAATTTCAAAAAAGAAAGAGAAGAACAAAGTCGATATTAGCGAGCAAATGACTTCTGCAAACATAGTCTTTGTTCGATTGCAGACATTTTTATAACTAATGAAGTTAACTGCTTGTATTTAATTCATTAAATACGCCTACGTAATCCAACTTTCATTCCAGTACTGACGACCTCCAATCACTGCGAAACAGAATAGTTTATCGAAGTCAATACCATTAAGTAGGGATCAAATGGCATGTTAGAAAACATTAGACCACCCATTTTTTGATTGATTATGTCCTTGTAATATACCAATTAACGCTTAATAGTACTTCCATAATTGCCGCTAGAGGTCTCTCGAAGCACTATGTTGATCTTGTGCGTGTTCCAGTATGCGATAAATCACAATTGAGTTTTTTACTGAGCACACATCGATCAACAAGGTCAGTGACAACTGGGTGATTGTTACAGTTTTCTAAGGAGATATTTCCGCATGCGTCTGATGAGGGATGTCGTGTTTTTCTTCCTTAATATTAAATGAATCGGTGGGGGGGGAGGTAATTTCATTTAGGGTGTACTAATTATTAAGTAACGTGTTCTACGATTTAATACTACGGAGAAGGTGGGATGGAAGTCTCCGCCAGGTTGCTAATCAGGTAACGGAAACACACTGTCGGTGTTAGCGCCATCTTAACAACGCCATCCATCTCCTCAATCTCACGACAGACGCAGTGAACGATACTATTCATCACGGCTCGTGAGGCGACTGCGGCCGCCGATGTTCCGAATACGCACACACCGAGGTAATTGCGGAAGGATGTTGTTTCAAAGGAGTTTCTTGTTAGGGAAATGGCAGCGAGGGGTGTTATCAGAGGGGTGCTTTGCCTCGGGGTAAGAATGGCATTCTTCATTCAGCAATTAGACGACGGACGTAATGGCTCGCTTCGTCTTTCTCCTCACTTGAAATAGAGGTGGGAAAATTTGCAACTCTTTGGTTGCTATGGTTACCGGTTCAACGATGCCGGATTAAAAGCAAATGGTGACCCGAGGCTAAAAGTGGATAAAAAGATTCTCACTAATATTAGAAACTAAACAGGCTAATTGTTGCGCCTAAAAGGATTTTGATTCATTTGCGGGGGGGGGGGGGGGGATTGAGACAGTAATGTCTTTCATAAATTCTTTTTTTTTTGTTGTTGTTGTTGTTGTTCTGTTAATATTTCCTTTTTTAATAATGTCTTCATTCACTCGGTCTGTATTTTTTTTTTTACTTTCTAATTTTTCTGTTTACATTTTTTCCCTATATATTTCTAGATTTTTTTTTTTTTCAAGAGAGCTTCTTTTTTATGGTCCTTGAGCTTTCATAGATGGACACTAGTATCTGTTTCAGCAAATGGGTCGCGTGTGTCTTGCCACAAAACAGTCTGAACATGCACAAACACGTAGTTCCGTTATTGGGAAATTTGAATTCTTCTACAGCACATTTCAAGGCTAAGAGATAAACAATTTTTTTTTTTTCGCAATAACATAAATTTAGTTTAAACGATCCAAATTCTCACCAACAGGATGAAGATATGAGGTAATCTCTCACCAAACGAGTAGTTTGGTGAGAGATTAGACAGGCGAAAATGTCTTCTGCTTCCCACATGATTGATCAAGTATCCCCACGCAAAAAAAAAAAAAAAGGAAATTCATTGTCGAGATAATCCTGCACTGCTATACGATAGGATAGTGTAAGGGTGCACCATCTTGTTGGGGGGGGGAATGCATTTCTATAAACATGATTCTGATATTTAGTGCAGCATAATCTCTCAACAGAACATTTCATGATGATTTTCACCAGTAACAACCATTGAATCAATAAGCTCCTGCTATTAATTCATTAATAACTTAAATTACTTAATTCTAGGGGGAAGAGAAATCTGTCTATCTCTTACCTTTAATTCTGTCTCTGTTTTTTTTTTCTTTCTCGCCATTTATCACTCAGTTTTTCTATCTTGCTATTCTTTCTCTTTTTCCTTTTCTCTGTACTCATATTTATTTGCATCTGGAGTCTCTAATCATCGATTAATTTCTCTCTTCTTCCTAACCAATCTGCAATTTTGGTTGCCGATCCTAATTGCTTCCCCCCCTCTCTCTCTCTCTCTGTGTAATTCCTGATACGTATAGTGTTTCTCATTACATCTGTCACACATCACACGGCCAAAATGTGCTTAACTTTGCATTACAAACGATGCCATAACGTTTCGCTAATTATCATCCTCAATAATCGAACTCTTATCACGCTTGAAACATTCATTATTCACTTTAATACGAAGCTGCCATTAAAGAAAAGAAGAAATTAAAAAAAATAGTGAGAAAAGTTTGGTGATAACGAGAACTTACATTTGCCTTCTGTACACCTAATTAACCAAGAAAGGAAACAGAATGTTATAAGAGGCGAAGCATAATTCTGCTTGGATTAATTCCACTAAGTGATTAACATCCTTAAGGAATGAATCTTTTCAGATACCCAAAACGATTTGATCGTTATTTTAAAATCGGTGTTTTAAAATAAACCAAAAAAGTAATTCAGTTGCTCTGGTCGCCATCGTAAGTAAACCAATTAATGAGAAAAACTTTGGTCGATTTCCCTGGAGAACGAAACTGTTGGGATTTCCCGCATTTAATGAGTGATCTCCCGGCAAATGGAAGATGCAGATTACCAAGAGGCTGCGCCACGACGTGACAGATAATGATATTTTAGTCTCATGCAGAATTCCGTGTCCATTCTAGAAGATAACGTTTTAATATTTATGAAAATAAACTTCAAAATTGCTTTCGCAAATAGCCCATACACTTGAACTAGAACTTTCTGTAAAGAAATTAGGATTCTGCGAGTTGCACGAGACGCAATATTCTCTCCTTCGTTCGTTCATTCGGAACGAAATAGAATAAGCTACTGATTTAACTACTTAAAGTGAGTGAGGCCCGGAGATTTTGAAAAGTTGTTGATAACAGCGCAAAAACAATTAAAAATTGATCATTTACAAGCTTAATGTTGTAAGAAAGAAGACACCAATATTCAGAATTATTAATTTATGCTAATGAGAGTTCAATAGCTAAGTATTTGTATCGTTGAAACTGCTAGAGAGGAATACAAATAAAATTAGCCTGGAATTCATGGTTCATGTATTTTCCCATAGGCGGCGCTACTGTCTGTTGATTACTGATTTACTATACATTCAAAAATGTAACATTAAAGAATTCTTGGTATTTTTATAGGCTATTTTCCCGTAAAAAATAAAACATATGATCACCATGTCTGTCTATCTGTCTGTGGCATCCCTTTAATAAGGGATTAACCTTAAATGAAGTTACTTTAAAACTTTTTTAGTTTTATCTGCTTTATCTTCCCTTTCAGTTCAGTTCGGTAGTCTGTTACAGTCAGGTGACTTGGCTTCATTAGTGTTATGATATGGCAGCTAATTCTGTCTCCATGGTCTGTTTTCAGTCAACTGCGTTAAAGAAGGAAAATCCCGAATTTCCAGGAGTAAAAAACCTTTCTACCTCCGTAGGAGACTCACATTCATTTGAAAATCCTCTATAAAGGTTCTTTTGGGTCCCAGACGGGACTCGAACCCAAATCTTTCTAACCAAAGCGCATTCGGTATCGACTTAATTACAAAAATTCCTTTATATATATATATATTTTAGCCTCCCGTTGTTATTAGACTGTAATATTCACATACTATTTTAAATACGGTGTAAAGATAGTTTTTTTTCTATTCAGCAATTTTCAGAATATTTAATTTTAAAAAATGTTTTAAGGTGATGGTGTGCGTTTCTAATCCGATGATAAATTCATTTTTTAAGAACGAGTGGATTATTTATCAAGTGACATTTTATAAATTATTCTTCCTTCCAGCAATAACCCCCCCCTTCCTATCCCTTAAAGTGTGATATCGTTTGCAAACGAAGATTCTCACTTCTGAACAAATTTTTGGAAAATAAGCATGAATATTTTTGTATCCTAAGCCAACTTAACAGAATATTACATCTCTCTCTCTCTCTCCCCACCGAATATTCTTTTTGAAAAAAAAATTTCTTTCCAACAAAGATCATCTACAATCAATTTTGGAAGATGACATTACCTATTTGTTTTTTGACTTTTGTTTGCTAGAAGATGAAGATACATTTGATAATTTCTATCGAATGGCAAAATTAATTAAAAAAATGAAATACAGAAATCTAGTCAGCATTTAGGAATTAAAGCAAAACACACATCAGAAATATGCTCCATCAAAACAACCAACGTTACTACATAATTAAACTCCGGTTGTCATGACAACCGAAGTGCCTGTAGCTCCAAGTCTTCTCTTTTACAACCTCGGTTGCAAACATATTCGCTTGAGGACACAGTAAATCATTTAGGCGAATTTTGTATTCGTCTTTTAATACTAGTAATGAAATATTCTGGAGTGATGCCAAACGAAAATCAAAATGGCTGATGTTTTCTTTGTCTAGAAGACAAACTAACCTAATACACACTATTTTTTTTTCTTTTTTTTAATGGATCACTGATTCCGTAGCTTTTAATGTTCTTGAGTTGCGCTCAATACATTCACTTTGCTAACCCAATCGATTACCGAATGTTAATTTCCCATGATGCATTGGGAGTCAATGGACCAAATTGCGGGAAACCAAAAGACAGTGAGTGGCCTTGTATGCTGTCGTATTCCTTAATCTACACATGTGGCATCTGTAAGTCATTACAAGGTAAACTAAAGCCAGCAGGTGAAATTCACCTGGTCGATATCTTGTGGTTGTCTAAGGCGCACTTTATGAAAAACAATTAAAGAAGAAATCGCTTTTATCGACTCAAGAAGTTACAAAATGCATTCACTCTCCTCAACGTACGTCTCGGATCTATTCGTTCTCTCAAGCTACCAAACACAATAATAGAAAATATAATTACTTTTTCATCGAGTCATTTCAATTGTGTTTTTGCAAGCTCTGATATTTCAAAAATAAATATTTCAGATTGTGAAAAACGAAGAAAGCAAATAGTCAAATAGTAAAAGATATTTATCGTATTTCTTATTAAACTACAGTTGGAAATTTTTGATAAAGTACTGCTGAATATTTTGGATATACCTTCTTCGATAAAATGCTACTACGAGTAGATAACATTTCCCGGATAATGACAAACACGGCTGGATATTTTAAAGTTGTGTTGAGTATTTTTAATAAAATTTGCTACTGGATAATAAATAAATACACTGTTTTCAACTTGTATTGCTACTGTACTACTCCACGTCATAAAAGTACTTTTATAATTATTTTTGTCAAAGTACTAGTAGATTTTGACAAAATGCCTTTGGATATTTTGATAAAGTACTTTATACCGTTGTTTGTGATTAACATAAGTACTATTATAAAATTAATAATCCATCAAAAGTATTAAGAATACTAATTTTAATGCATACCGTTTGTTGCTTTGAACTGTTTATCATAAAGTGCTTTGTGAATTATTTTTTGGCAAAGTACTAGCAGATTTTTGACAAAATACACTTCATAAGAATACTTTTTAAAATGACTTTTGTGAAAGTACTAGAAGATTTTAATAAAATGCATTTAAAAGTATTTTTGAATTATTTTTGTCAAAGTACTAGTAGATTTTGACAAAATACCTCTGGATATTTTGATAAGTACTTTAATTATTGTTTTTATAAAGTACTTTATACTGTCGTTCGTGATTAACTTCAGTACTATTATAGAATTAATAATCATTCAAAAGTATTACGAATACTACTTTTAATGCATGTCATTTGCTGCTTTGAACTGTTTACGATAAAGGGCTTTTTGAATTATTTTTTGGCAAAGTACTAGCAGATTTTTGATAAAATGCACTTCATAGTACGTTTTAAAATTATTTTTGACAAAATACATTTAAAAGTACCTTTTGAATTATTTCTCTCAAAGTACTAGTAGATTTTGACAAAATACCTCTGGATATTTTGATAAGTACTTTAATTATTGTTTTTATAAAGTACTTTTGCTGTTGTTTGTGATTAACTTCAGTACTATTATAGAGGTAATAATCTCTCCAAAGTATTATAAGTACTGACTTTTAATACATACTATTTGCTGCTATCTTTGAACTATTTATGATGAAGTACTTTTAGATATTATTCCCGATAAAGTATGTTCTTAAATTTCTTTTTGCTAAATTTCTTCATATCATTTTATGAAGTATTAACAATAGTTTAATACGTTTTGATATGATTCCTGGTAAAATGGTTTTTTTTAATTTAATTTTTTTTTTCTCAAGTAATTTAATAGTATTTTATCAAGCATGATTATTGTAGGTATTTTGTTATATTTTCGAGTCTTTTATTGCCACTGATTTTAATAATGTACTTCCTGCTGTTTTATCACAGTCAGCTTACTCTTCTGGCGAACTCTTTCCAGTTATTTTTAATGCAAAATGCCTTCTATATGTTGCTGATGTTTCCATAAACAGATTTATGGAACGGCTATTGAAGAAACTCAAGGCTTGCGAATAAAAAAATAATGAAACTTTTTCACATAAGACACTATGAAAAATCTAAGAGAGAGATTGTTAGAACAAATTGGTAGCTTTTCTTGCAAAACCCGATTTAAAAAAAATATTATTTCAGAATTTTTATAATGAGCATAAAATAGACGAAATCGCATTGTTTGTGTTTGCCAAGCTGATGGGCGTTACTTGAAAATTCTATCCTCGCCTCCGATAAAATTGAAGAGTTTTCTGCGCCGAGAGAGTTACACTAACGTAAATAATATATTGGAGACACAAACACCGGCCGAGTGACCATAAAACTTTGCTAAGTGAGCACATTCGAGCTATAAATTGTGCATGACTCTGCCTCTCACCATCGGTGCAAAAATAAATCTCAAGACGAAGTTTAACGCTAATAAGGAAACGCGGCCAACATTGCAGGTGAATTATATGTTCGAAAAACTTGCAGAAAAACACGATAAAAATGTTCTTTTTTATTGGCCCGTTCGTAGAGCTCGCTTGTGATTATAATCTAAGTCGAATTTCGAACAGGGACTGATTGTCGACGTCTCGATCTCCTTATGCAATCACAGCTCCGATACAAGTGATTATAGACGCAATTTATTAAGAAGAAAACAGCGTTATTACACTTTTTTTTATTTTTTTTATTGTTAACGTGCTGACCTTACTTCAAGACCGTGACTTACGTCAGCAGATAATCAGATATGTACACAGGAAGCATCCTAATGACGTAATATCCTGTTCGCTTTCAGAAAATGAAGTGAGGATGATTAAACGACCCCATTGCGAAACAAACGTAATAAAGATGGTTTGGACCGCAGACGCGATCTCTGTTCTGCACACGTACAATGTAAACAGCCTCCAAGCCATCTTACAGTGCGATGTTAGCGGATGAACTAAGAATAGGCGGTCTTATAACACCAAAAATAGAAAAAAAAAAAGTGCTCAGAAGAGATTGTGCTAAATCTAATCCTTCTGTCTCTCTCTCATCTTTCTTTTTCTCTTTAAGATTTCGATTTTATTTAATTCTCTAGTGTTTTTTCCTTCATCCAGATAAAGTGATACTCTCCCTAGTTTTAATGACGATTCACTATACGAAAGAGCGAAGAAACGATCTTTTATAAGAATTAATAGTTTCTTAAAGTATGTTTAACCACAAAAGCATTCGTCTTTTCAAATTCACAATTTAGTTTCTCAAGATCTTTTCCTTTTCTTGGAAACTGTAATGGGTGCTATGATAAGTAGGAAAAGATTTATAGAACATGAATACGGACACATTTTCAAAGACAAACTAAAGCCAATTAAAAAAAAAAAAAGGTAAAGGAAGTAGAAAATGGAGCGAATAAATGAAACTGACATCTGCATAAGTTCTCATGATTAGACTTGAGTACTCCGAAAAGGAGATTTGAAATAAAATCAGTTGTTCAGAGAGGTTAAAGGTCAGGACAGAGTGCAAAGATGAACGAGATCGGGAAGATAACCGTCCAATATATTTGAAAATATCATCTTTTAACAATTTAGAACTCTTACAAATAAATAAAAATAAGAATACCTACATAATTTGTAACAGGGCAGAATTTTGGCTTTGTAAAGTACTGAATGAGATTTCAACAATGAACCCGAACCAAGGAAATTAACATCTGATGGAAAAAAACAACAATCAATAAATATAGCAACAGATAACCATCATTGAACCGTTGCAGTATATTTCAACAATTACTTCAGCTTGCTAAATCTATAATAATCGTTGATTTCAACAATGTACTCGTGAAGTAACAACAATTCAGTCTCTTGTGACTATGCATGAATATAACAGTATTGGGAAAACGCTCAGTGCAGAACTTGCTTTACTATTAATGATAACTATATTCTATGTGGTTAATCATAATAAGTAAAATATTATTGAGATATCATGTTGTTTGAAACCATATTATTTCGAATATAAAACGTCTACGTACCTGGATTATTTATATTTCTCTTAAAAATATTGAAAGAACTCATCCCAAGGAGGTTTGTGTTTTATGGAGTGCGAGATATTTGAAGTTTGTGTGTGAGACTTCGCAGCTGCTGTCATCGCGAGTAATAATAGCTACAGCAAAGTAATTCTGTCTTTCCCCTTGCTTCTTGTTCAAATGACTACCATCACAGAAAATTTGTCGGTCGCTAAAAGTATACATTACACGACCCACCATGGGGAAATCCATTCGTAGATGTCGTACGATATTGACGCATTCAAAAATCGAAAGACATTGATCAAAAGACGCATTTATTTTTTTTTTTCTTCCCTTGAACGAAATGAGTTTATTCTCAATGGAAGATTTCCGTTTCTTAAACTAAACATGACGAGACAGAAGAAGTTAATTAAAGATGACTGTTTATAATACCGATAAAGACAAGTTTTGAGTTAAACAGACTTCACTTCCATAACTTTTCTAAGATCTGGCAGCAAGTGAACGTTTTTCTTTCTTTTTAAGTGCTTGGGAAAACTTGTTGCCGTTATAAAAATTGGATCGCTTCCAATAAAATCAACAATTCCCCGGACATTATCAACGACGAAAAAAAAAAAAAAAAAGAACCAATTTTGTCAAATTTCATAAAGAAAGTGGTACTTTTACTTTAAGCATAAATTTCCGGTCAATATTTCAAACTTGAAAGCTAATGCGATTTGTAACAAAGTCAGATCCAATAAAGTGTGCATTTTTATGTAGTGGCAAACACAGTGTTACATAAACAGGATTAGTTTGATATCAATCAATAAAAAAAAAATGGATTTGATAATCGGAAGTAAAAGATTTTGTCATTTATGCTACTTTTACACAGTTTTTAGATAAGTTATTATATTTTTCTATATAATAATAGTTAAAGATATATTTTATTAATTATTTCATACTTAATATTTAAAATAATTTAATTATTTTTATAAAATTATAAAAATACAGAAGAAACCTTTATATTTTTTATATTATATTATTACAATAATATAAGCCAAGAAGTGAGGAAAGATTGGGATCAATCGACCGTGAGATGCGGTGATTGATTCATTCAATCCAATACCCTTGGAGGGTAATGGATGGCAATGCTGTAGCCAATGAATTTCTAACTGAGGCTCGGCTATTGCTGTTACCCTCCTGCCATGATCAGAGCTTCAATAGCTCAATAATCTTATCCCTACACTGTCCTCTACAGATAACGGGGAAGATGAAAAGCATTCTGCTTCGCTTCTTTAAGCCAGTCCTTATAAGGACTATAAGATTGAAGTGATCTTATCCCTACACTGTCCTCTACAGATAACGGGGAAGATGAAAAGCATTCTGCTTCGCCTCTTTAAGCCAGTCCTTATAAGGACTATAAGATTGAAGTGATTGAAATCTAACCTGATTTTCTGACTTATATTTGAACTTGATTACTGATCAGGGATTGGCTGGAGACTGAGAGATTTTATGGATAAGAGATAAGATTTTTTGAGAAATGCTGAATAGCAGACATTCTGGCCAGATAAGGAAGATTAGAGGGATAAGGATAAGTGAGAGTTATTTGAGAACATTTTATTAATATAAGAATAAGAAATATATATTGCAGATGCCAAAATTTCAGGTGAGTAGGTAAAATAAGGTAAAGATTGAGACAGGTGATCACAAAGTATAGTGATTCTGCATATTGTAGAGCAACTGCAGACTAGTCTTAATCATCATGAACAGTCCGTACGATGAACTAGACTTTAAGAAGCTGCTTGCAATTTTCCGACATGTAGGAAACCTGCTACATACAAAATGGCCGGGTAAAGTAGAGATCCATCAAATCGGGGAAGTCGAATCTGAGGACTATCAACCTTCAGAACCTCTCCCCACCACTTCTCAAGATGAGACAAGAGACAACAACCCAGCCACAGATACTCAGACCCCGGAAAAACCGTACGACTACCAAACGGTGTGCAGAAAAAAGCGACGAAAAGAGACACAATCGTGTCCATTGACCGGAACACCAGCCAATGGACACAGCGGCACAAATCAAAGAACGAATCCCGCCGGTAATCTTAAGAGACAAAAAACAATGGTCGACAATTTCGGAGGTCATGAGAAACTCCGAGATTAAATTCAAAATAGCCAAAAACTCCGACGAAAGAGTCCGTATCCAGCCCGAAGGGACATCAGACTATCGTCGGCTAACAAAGTTAATGGACGAGCTAAAGACCCCATACCACACTTTCGAACTGAAAAGCGAAAAAAACCTAAAAGTTGTCATGAGAGGACTGGTAGAAGAAATCACGTCCGAAGAAATAGCCATCGACCTTAGATCTCAAGGACTGGAGCCCATAAAAATAGCAAGAATGTATGGCAGACAAACGTCCCATGCCGCTGGTTCTCGTGGAAATTAGTAAGGAGCAAAGAGAGATTTACGATCTCAAAACAGTTTGCAATCTCAGGATTAAAACAGAACCACTCAGAAAGAAAGCAACAGCAGGACAATGTCATCGCTGCCAGTGCTCGCACAACTCCAGCCACATGTGCAAACTGCGGCGGCCCACACCCAGCCAACTATAGAGGCTGCACTCTCCATCCAGATAACCTGGCAAGAAACAGAAAAGCAGACACTCTACCAGCTCAAAAACGTGCAAATACCCCTTGAAGAAGGAATCTATCAGCGAACATCACAGCTCATATGCTGCAGCACCTCAAAGGCTAAATAAGCAGAACCTATGCCCAACAGTCAGAACACAGCTGCTATCCTAAATGGCACCCTAGGGGAGATGCTAACGGCTTTCAGCAAGACCAACCCCAATCAGAGTGATACAAACAAGTTCTTAAAAAACACTCAAGTCATCTTTACAATGATAAGCAATGAATAATACACCTGGTTCGAACAACTTCATACAGATCGCATTTCGGTATGCCAATGGCCTAAACAACAAACTCCTGGAACTACAAGAATTTACAGCAAGACATAGAATAGACATCCTCTTAATCAACGAGACGCACCTTCGGCCCTGCGACAACCCCAAACTAAGGACCCACGCACTACTTAGGAATGACAGACACAATGCCAGAGGAGGTAGAACGGCTATCTTTGTCAAAAAAGACATAAGATACAACGAGATCAAGAAGACAACGACTACAAAACTGGAATTGAGATACACACCAACAATGTAGGTAACCTAAAGCTATATTCAGTCTACAACCCTCCAGGCAAACCACTACTGGCCTCGGATCTCTCCCAGCTCTTCGACACAAACGAAGCAACAATTGTGGCGGGAAACCTAAACGCAAAACATCCTGCATGCAACAGTGGGAACTCCAACAACAACGGGAAGAGCCTATACACGTTCGCTATGACAAGAAACATCATCATAGCAAGTCCCGCCGAACCAACACACTACGGACCGCTGGGAAGACCTGATGTGCTGGATATAGCCATTTTTAGGAACACCTCGCACCAATTCCAGTTACAGGTAGTCAATGATCTTAGCTCCGACCACAATCCGGTACTACTAAGCCTAGATGGGGAAACAGAAATCATCCCCAGGCAGTCCTCCACAAATTTCAAAACGCTACTCTCTGCAATCTCACAGGACCCGTTCCGACCATCTACTCACCTAAAGAAATAGATACAGCGATCAGAAAACTGGAAAGCACAATCCAAGCTGGCCTAGCAGCAGCTTCCACCGTTACCACTCCAGCTCAAGCCAACCTGCTTCCAGAAGAGATTCTAAAGCTCATCCGCAGCAAAAACAGGATCAGACGCCGTTACCATACAACACTATCCCCCCAGGATAGACAAGAGCTAAACAGGGCAACAAACCTAATCCGATATGCGATCAAAGATCACAAGAATCAGCTGTGGGAGAAGAAGCTAAGCTCCTTAAACACCAAAGACAACTCATTGTGGAAAATGACTAAAGCTCTTCGCAGCGACCGCCCCAACATTCAGCCAATCCAGGGAGAAAGGGGCATGGCCTACCGAGACGACGAGAAAGCAGAAGCCTTCGCGGACGCCCTGGAATTGCAATTCAGCCCAAACTATGCGCATTCGGACTTGCACTTCATTGAAAAAATACACAGGCATGTCCGCTGTGCACTCCAGCAGCCAAGAAAACACAAGCTACGCTGCACCAAAGGAAGTACACCAAATCATCAAGAGCCTCAACAACAGAAAGGCCCCAGGTCCTGACGAGATTTCAAACCAAACCATAAAAGCACGCCCCCATAAAACAGTTATGCATCTAGTGGCGATCATCAACGCGATGCTAAGAGTCAACTACTTCCCCACTCGCTGGAAACAGGCAGATGTAATCCTCATTCCACAAACCCGGAAAAGCATCTCAATTCCCCCAGAACTACAGACCTATCGGCCTCCTATCAAATCTGGGAAAAATCGCGGAAAATATAATTCTGAACCGCCTACAAAACGAAACGGACAAGATCGACCTAATCCCAAAAGAACAATTCAGATTTCGCAAAGGCCACTGCACAACCCAACAGGTCCACAGACTTATGGAATTCATAACTACTGGATACAACTGGAAACAACACACACACGTGCAATCTTCCTGGATGTGGCGAAAGCCTTTGACAAAGTATGGCACAAAGGCCTCATCCACAAACTAATAGCTGCAAAATACCCACTAAACCTCCCCAAAATCATAGAATCCTATCTGAAAGACCGAAAATTTCAAATTAAGCTACGTGGCCTCAGATCCCCCATGAGAAGCATCACAGCAGGTGTTCCGCAAGGCTCCCTCCTATCACAAATCTTGAAGAATGGTTTCAGAAATGGAGGATAGATGTCAACGCCGACAAGAGTATGGCCATACTCTTTACAAGAAGGAAAGCAACCCACCACGGAGCAGTCACGATGTTCAACACTGATATCCCATGGCAAAAAAGAAGTAAAATACCTGGGAATCAAACTGGATAACCGACTCAGCTTAAACCCCCATGTCTCACATGCCTGCAACAAAGCCAACTCAGCACGGATCACCGGCATGGAGCCACACCTCCCCCAGCAACATCAAAAGACTACAGGTACTACAAAATAAATGCCTCCGAATGATCTTCGACTCCCCGTGGTTTGTTAGGAATGCTCTCCTCCACCAAGACGGAAACATGGCAGACATACCTTCGTATCTCAACCAGATTGCTGCCAAGTACTTCGCCAAGGCATCACTCCATCCCAACCAACTCATTCGTGATGCATCAAATTATGATGAAAACGACAGATGGGGAGACAAACGCCCGAAGGCAGCTCTGATCATCGCTTCAAACGATTCTACACATCCCTAATTCGGGCGAGCCACGCGCTCAAAAATTTCTCATTATCAATAATCACAATCTAGCGATGAAGGGATAAAAATCCAAGGGATTGACGTACATCTCGCCATTTAAGTTAACAGTTAACAGATAGAAATCTAGATCCAGATCGAGGGGAGGGTATGCGATTTTGATGAGAACGGACGTGTTACTTTAGACTGAGCTTGATTACATTGCGTACAAGGTTTCTCAGTAATCTCACATTGCACTGTGCCAACACAGTGCGATTCGTACTGTCTCCCCCTCTGCACGAAACGTGCATGAGGTCAAATGGTCGGCAGACCCCGCCCACAATGAGGACCAGTGGTGGTATTAAGGTTTTATAGGGAGGTAGGTTTCTAAACTGTGGCCAAGTGAGATATTGATACCCCTTTTCCCCAATTAGTAGGTTCTAAGAAGACTTTGCTAGTAGACCAACTCAGTCTACAGGACATTTGCTGGCAGGCTTCAAGCCCTGCGGGATTATACACTGCTAGTAGTCCGTCTAGGTCTACAGGATACTTTGCTGGCAGGTCCCTGGCCCTGCTGGATTATTATATTGCTTTTAACCAATTTCTGCCGGCAGGAAATCGCCAATTTGACATAGACAACATCAAAGATCAGATCCAGATCCTTAACAAGGAGCAGTCTCTAGAGGTAAAGTTAGAATCTGACTGGCCAGGATTCATAAAAGAATATATTCACTCTAATGATCAGGATGGAGAGGAGGAGGAGAATGAGATCTCAAAAGAGGAACTCATTGCCGCTCTGTCACCAAAATCCCCCTGTCAAAACATCTCTCAAGGGGAGCACTCTAACAAAAGAAGATGAACCATAGAAGACCAGATGGATGAATACATACCAAGATTAGAAGTCTCAAGGAAAACCGAAAATATTCCACCAGTAATACTAAGGGACAAGGACAAATGGACCACTGTCACAACAGCCCTTAGGGAACAGAAAATTGCATATTCCTGGCCTAAAAATCAAGATGGAGTCAAAATCCAGCCAGCCTCAGTCACTGACTACAGACAGCTGACAAGATTAATGGATAACAAGAGTCTTCCATATCGCACTTTTGCTTTACCCAGTGAGAAGAATCTCAAGGTTGTGCTTCGAGGAGTGACCGAGAGTATCACCTGTGAAGAAATCACCACTGATCTTATGAGTCGGAGCCTAACACCAGTGAAAGTGAGCAGGATGCTCAGGGCAGATAAACGGCCAATGCCACTGGTAGAAACCGCAACAATCGTAGAAATTGATAAGACACAAAGATATTTACGAACTAACAACGATATGTGGCCTCAGAATTTCTACTGAACCACTAAGGAAGAAGTCGACAGCTGGGCAGTGCCATAGGGGCCAAAGGTTTGGCCATGACCAAAACCTTTGCAAGGCAAATTACAGGTGTTTAAAATGCGATGAGGGCCACCAGACCGTCATGTGTACAAAACCAATATCCACTCCAGCTAAATGCGCCAATTGCGGAGGACCTCACCCCGCAAACTACAAGGGATGCATTACACACCCAAATAACCGAGGGTTAGGAAAAATTACCCTTCCAAAACAATTCAGCGATGCTCAAGACAACCGTGCTAGCCACACCCCAGTCCAAACTATCTCTAGCTCGACAACTCAAGAAAGGAAACAAATGCCTAAAACTTATGCAGAGGCAGCACGAACAAAGGCTGCTCCATCTCATGACCATATAGGCTCAAATCTAAAATCAGTACTAACTGCCTCACTAACTACCATGTTACAAGAATTCAGTATGACGAATCCTTCGCCATCCTCCACGAAAAGATTCCTACAAGGTACCCACTCAATTCTGACAGCCCTCAACAATGAATAAAAGAAAATTCCATCCCACTCTCTCATGATCACTGCATGGAATTCCAATGGACTTAATAACAAAATCCTAGAACTACAAGAGTTTTCTCACAGGCATAATCCTGACATAATACTGGTAAATGAAACACATCTCAGGCCAGCTAATAATCCCAAATTACGAAACTATACTATGTAGAAAACAGATAGACTCACCAGCAGCGAAAGAGGAACAGCTATATACATTGAAAACTACCTAAGCCACAATGTTCTGACCAATCCCCAAACCAAGAACCTAGAGATAACAGGCATCGAAGTTCATACAAACAATGCTGGAAATATCAAAATCTATGCTGTATATAACTCACCCAGCATTCCATTGCTGATATCTGACTTGGACTCCATTCTCAGCTTCACAGACTCCATCATCATGGCTGGTGACTTTAATGCCAAACATACAGCCTGGCATAGCTCCACAATCAATGAAAATCAATAACCATTACTCAATGCAACATTCTATTGTTGTAACTGGACCCACAGAGCCCACCCATCACAGCTCAACTGGAAGTTCAGATGTACTAAACATAGTCGTCCTCAAAAACATCAGATACCAATATCAGCTGGAAACAATAAATGAACTTTCGTCCGATCACAACTCTATTCTGCTTCAACTGGGTACACAAGAACAATTCTTCCCTCCCCACTCTTTCATATCTTGGGACAAACTCTCCAGAATCCTGCCTGATCACATTGGCTGAGTCCCTGCTATTCACACTAAAGAGGAAATAGAATTGGCTGCAAACAACCTTACCAGTCAAATCAAAAATGCAATAAAGTCAATTACCCAAACTACAGTCTTTCACCCTAGTGGTTGGATCCCCGAGGAAATCATGGATTTAATTAGACTGAAAAACAAAACCAGAAAGAGGTATCATAACACAAGAGCCCCTCAAGATAAAGCAAATTTGAATAAATTAAACAGACAAGTCCGTGAAGCCCTCTAAAAACATCGGAACCTAGAATGGGAATCTAAGCTAACGAAATTAAACCCAGAAGACAACTCCATATGGAAGTTTCTGAGAACCTTCCGCACTAAAAGACAACTTTTACCTCCAATTCAAACCACGAAAGGAATAGCTCATACTGACAAAGAAAAGGAAGAGGCTGGCCGACAGCTTGGAAACTCAATGCAACCCCTCTTATGAAACTTTGAACATCAATCTCATCTACAAGATTCACCGCCGAGTCAGTCAGGCCATAACACAACAAAAAGATGACCTAGAACCTCTCACACCCACTTCTCCAACAGAAGTTATAAATATTATAACCCACCTGAACAACAATAAAGCTCCCGGTTCAGATGGAATTACAAACAAAATAATTAAACTACTCCCCAGAAAAGCCATTGTACATCTAGTCAACATAATTAGTGCCATCCTCAGACTCCAGTATTTCCCTTTAACATGGAAAGTAGCAGATGTCACACCAATCAAAAAGATGGGAAAAAACGCCCAACTCCCTGAAAGCTACAGACCTATCAGTCTTCTGTCTAACCTTGGAAAGATCGCAGAAAAAGTAGTCCTTACTAGGCTTCAATCACAAACGGATAAACTAGGTATAATCCCCAATGAGCAATTTGGATTTAGAAAAAATCACTCCACTGTTCATCAGATCCACAGGCTGATCGAATTCATCTCCGAAGGCTTCAACCGGAACCTTCATACAGGTGCAGTCTTTTTAGATGCTGCAAAGGCTTTTGATAAGGTGTGGCATCAGGGTCTTCTCTACAAGCTCATCACATTCAATATGCCTACTAACCTAGTTAAAATAATTCACTCTTACCTCAGAGACAGATACATGCAAGTTAAAATAAATGAAACTGTATCAATTACATGCAAGGTTCTGGCGGGAGTGCCGCAAGGTTCACTATTGGCCCCCTTGCTGTATTCTATCTATATTGCTGATATCCCTCAAAACCCAAGCTCAACAATCACTGCATTATATGCTGATGACACTGCATTATTAGCAAGATCTCTCAGCCCCAAACTAGCTATCAAGAGACTCCAAAACCGTATTCACACATTAGAAAAATGGTTGATGGACTGGAGAATCTAGTCCAATCCACAGAAGAGCTCAGCCATACTGTTCACTAGAGAAAAAAAAGCCTCAAATCAAGGAAGATATACATTTACTAGGTGTTAAAATCCCATGGCAGAAGAATACAGTGAAATATCTCGGAGTAATTCTGGATAAAAAACTACAATTCACCAATCATATAGAACACATAAGTTCAAAGACATCCAAAGTAATAGCGCAGCTCTACCCCATGATCAACAGAAAAAGTAAATTCGATACTCAGAACAAACTGCTCATATACAGGATGGTAATTGGCCCAGTCATCACTTACGCATCTCCTGCGTGGAGTCATACTTCGAACACAAATATTCAAAAGCTGCAGAGAATACAGAACAAATGTCTGAGAATGCGTTTGGATGCTCCGTGGTTTATCAGAAACTCCCAAATTCATAGAGACGTCAACATTCCCTACATCACATCTCTTCTTCATGACCTAGCTGAAAAGTTCTTCATCAAGACAATTAATCATCTGAATCCACTGATCAAGCAAGCTTCAGACTATAATGAAGCAGAATTCTACTAATACAAAAGACCCAAGTCAATTCTATGCTCAGCTGAACACAGTTAATCTCACTGCCCTTTCAGGGCGAGCTTAAAGTTGAATAATTCTCCACCGAAAGAATTTTCCTTTTCAGATGGAAGGGAATATGAAAAGCATTTATGCTTCATCCATCAAAACAGTATCGTTCTGCGTTCTGCGATAGAAATCTTTGGTTTAAATTTCGTTATCTGAGTTTTATGAAACTGGCGATCACCATGCTTCGAATCCCACAGGCTGTCCGAAAGGCGATATGCTATTCTAGGAGGCTAATTTAGCAGGCATATTAACTCGTCAAAAAATAAAGTACAATTTCTTTTTTTTGTTGTTGTTGTTTCCGAAACTACACAACATTCTTAAAAAGATTGTTAATATTTAAATAACGACCAAACTTTAATAAAATACCAAAACTTCGATGCGTTACTTGGCATCAACACACGTCACGCAATATTCAAAAACGAATCAAATGGAAATTTTTCTACTTAAGTTTCACTAATTTAATAAAGTGGAACGTAAAAACGACTTTATACTTTTCCAACTGGGAGACATTCAAAAAAAAAAAAAAAAAAAAAAAAAAAACTCGCTAGGCAATTGCACCCAGCACGCAATTAATCCCATCCTATCTTATATTTTATGCAACAAATACTTCCACATATATTTCTAGGTATTTTTCTACAGAGAAAATTTGAACACTGGCCTAAAGAGGGTTGAGGGGATGGGGAAAAGAAAAAAACATTGTTTTAAATGTACGGCCAAATTGGTCATATGCTTAAAAATACCCGAAATAGACTAGAGACAGTCATCTGTCACTATAGCAACCCCACGAGCCATGTATTACCAAGGCAACAATGCAGTAACACACGCGATCCGCTTAGAAATATTCTCCATTATCTTTGGCACTGTCTATCGCACGATTGTTGGAACAGTTCATGAATAGTAAATTGTTATTATTTAATTTCTTCCCTTTCCAGTTCAATGCTAGCTCGCGGGATTTGCATTTACGTAGGCAGCTTACTACAGTATATTGTGATACGATAAATGCTTTCTTTTTCGCTGTTTATTGATAACTGGAAGGCATTTTTTCCTTATGTAATAAGTATGCCCGTACTTCCTCATCTGCGTATGGAATTTTTATGTATTTTCTTTGAACCAATCGAATTATTTGGCGACTGTCGGTTTCTCCGCCTCTCCTATTGTCTTCTCTATAGGATTTCCATTTGATCGATGTATTTTTCCTTGTTAATCTCGTTTTGAATGAGTGTGTCTGTCTGATATCGCTACCTCTTGTTTTACTATGAGATTTCGTGGATGTTTCGTAAGGTTTTTTTTTTTTTTTTTTTTGGAGACCTACCCGCATTAAGGGTATTAAGGAGAACGTTTCTTATCTTGTTAGATTTATGATAACTTTCGGACGATAGAAGCCACAACAATCAATTTTTCTCAGTCAGCAAAGACATTTGCCATTCATCGCAATTTTCTTTAGTTTCTTTCTTATTAAACATGAAAAATGTGAATAACCCTTTCGACAGGCTGGCTCGTTCTTCTCAGATTAGCTGAGAAGAACGTGCTAGAAATATATTCCCGGTTATAAAAATAACCGTTAATTCACCTGTTATGACAAAAATAGTGCCGAAGAAACAAAATTATAAACATCTTAAAAAAAAAACATTCATTTCAAACTTTTACGAGTCAATAAAGATGAAACATAAATAAATAAACACCCGGACCCACACAGCGCATGCGCTAGAGACCGGCAAATGAGATAATTGCTTTTATTTACAAATATCTAATTTGCAAATGCGTTGAATTATTATTTGTCACGCACTCCAGAAAGCTCGCGTTTGGGTTAAGTGGCCTAAGTCCTCGATACATCGCACCTTCCCTTCGGACTTAAAAAGGTCAAAGTCGAGTTCGTTACGACCCCAATCTACTATCTGAAAATCGCGAGAATACCTATCCAGAATACTTGCGTAGTCAGGAAATTCCCTCCGGTGATTTAATTGCGAATTTAATTAAATTCCACCGAAGTGACCAAAGCTACAAGGAGAGAACATTAAGTTGATAATTTGCACGTGTTCTCTGGTCAGTTTACAACGGGAGTCGAACCCACATCTTTCCAACACGATATCCCGACAACCGACTCGTTAGGTGGGTTGCTTCTCTACACTGCGAGATTGAAATCATAAACGGAGAGAGAATTCCACTCATCCAGCACGCAAGGACATCCACAATTTACTTCTATAAATGCAACTTCAGTATTATTTTTATTATTCTCCAAGTAACTAGAAAGGAAACGTCATCGAAGCCTAGGTTTGGACTCCCTCCGTGTTGTGTTGTTGTTCTGCGTACACAATCATCTCTCATCGATATCTCACAAGAGAAAAATCGTAAAGACTCAAGCCGAGGGAAGGCTATTCCGCTCGGGTTCCGATGATCAATCTCCAGTCGTTTCCCCACCGTGAAAATAAAGTAAACAGATCACTTCTTAATCTGTTTTTCTCGAAGATAGTTGCGCTGATCTACGTTTGAAGAAGCTCGAGACAGTGTTGTTACGGTGATGAAGTCTTCAAAAGGAGAATGCTAATTAACTTTTAATCCTTCCTGCTCTTCTTATATCTCAGAGGCTTTCGTCAGCCTTCCGAACTACACCCATAATATACTCACCTTTTAAGATAATTTGCAATTCAACTTTTCCCTGCATTCGTCTTGGATTTTCAAACATTTCGCACAACTTAACAATCTGAATTATTTCTTTATATACTATTAGCTTAGGGGGGGGGGGGGGAGTTGTCTTGTCAGAATTCAATTACTTGACTTTTCTTGTAGGTTTCCTTGGCGAAATATACAAGTAACTGTTGGAATCCAAACAGGCGTAAAAAAGATATGCGAAATGGTTCTATACGCTTTGATAATCGCAGTCTTAGAAATATCCTTGCTTTTATTGGAGACGATTCAAAATGAAAGAAGAGCAGAGAATGGATGTCGGTATGTCCTTTGCAATACCACATTTAAAATATTTCGTCGCCGTGAAAATTTTAAAACCCATATTCGAAACTTTTATCATTCTACACCGAAATCAATCCTTGTACGTAACATGGCAGTGACTGAAAGCTAAAAAAAAAAGGCCACACACACACACACACGTATTTGGGGGAAATGAATTTCAGTCGGCATGCATGAACAATGAGACTCGCAAATATGGTGTTGTCGGTAGAAACACTGCAAAGATGTTATGTGTGGTACGTGCCACGGAATGCGAATTGTTTATTGCTCTCCCCGTCGTAATAGAAATCCGAAACATCAACCGCACTATTGCCTAATAAAAATCAGTTGTTTTGAAGTAGGCACGCGTGCTATTAAAGGTAGCAAGCGACTATCATCTTACTCTGATTTTCACTCTTGCCGAAGTACTTTTAGGAGAACGGATACACTAATTTCGACATCTTTTTCCCTTTGTAATAAACGTCATTCTTTCCCTTTTGTGGATCTTTCCGATTACTTTGAACATTGCTTCGTCGTGATTGCCAAGTGATTTGTCTTCGATTCGAGTTTTTTTTTTTTTATTGTTTCTCAGCTCGGTTATAGCTTTATTACTAAAGAAAGAAAAAATAAAAACATCACCACGTGGATTCTTTTCTTTGCTTACACTAACATTTCAAAAGTTACAGACCCCCCTTTAGTTTATTTTGCCTTCCAAATGATGAAACAGCAGGTTAGGCTTAAGAATAGCGAGCACCGGTAGGCTTTTAGAATTCTTACCGTTATTGTTGCTATGATTTGCGGCTTCTCATACACTTCATTTACCGGTGACTATCCTTTTCGTTTGTTTCGGTGTTATGAGCTTGTTTTTTTGACAGTTTTCCGTGCAGAGTGAGTTAATAAGACCACAGCTATTCCTAGAAAATTACGCCAACGAAGAAGCAACAAACCTAAAAAAAAAAAATCTCAATATATCACCAACCAATGAAGTGTAAGGTCAGCCGTATGTTATGCTTACAAACGTGGTATGAGGAAGCAGTCAACCGTATGAGAGATGTGACAACCCATCAACAGACACACTTTCACCTAAAATGTGGAACGCGCTCAACATTTTCGGCACCAAAAAACACACATCAGTCACTAGCAAGCAAAAATCGTAAGAGGGATGATAGTTTCTTTAACCAAAGCATAAATAGTATTCGATAAGTCAAATTCCTTAGCCTACAAAATAAAAAAACTAATTAAATAATAAATGTCATATAATAAAATAAATAACAAATTAACCGGCTATAAATAAATGCTTGGAAATCATCTACAAATTCAGAATAAAACTCTGAATAAAATTTTTTTCTGTTTCTGAATCTACAAATTCAGAATAAAACTCGTTACGCATGCGCAGTGTGACTCCCAGACATTATCCATTGAACTAAGATTCCATTGGTAATGCATAATTTCGTTTATTGTTTAAAATATAAAAATGACTCATACAAGGAATTTTTTTTCTATATAAAATTAAGTAACTTACTTGATTTTGAAAGGCAATATTTCATTACACCCATAACAAGAGATATAAAAATAAAAACACACACACATAAGCTCATACTGATTTTGAACATGGCGGTGACTGTGTTCCGCCTACTATCCTGGTTACCAGATTATTACATTAGACAGAGACGAGATTAAATTGAAAGTGAAAATACTGTTGAATTAGTTCTTAATGATGAGGTCAAAGAATTCGAAACAAATTACGTATGAATTTTTAAATCGTATCCCCGAATTTAGCAAGGTTTAATTCGTAATATTGTAATTTGAAATATTGTATGAGGGGCAACATGGCTTTGTAATTGACTAACTTTTTTCTAATAGAGTAACATCTGATTTGGATAAAGGAAATGGCTACACGATGATTTTGCAAAGGCATCTGACAGAATACCACATGGATCTCTGTTATGCAAATTAAAAGAAATGGGGATGGGATATGACCGTTATGTGGATAACAGGGTAGCTGCTTGACAGATATCAAAAAGTGGTATATGAACGGGCTGAATCAAAAACAAGTGGCCAGTGGTGTGTCACAAAGTTCAGTGCTGGACCATTGCTGTTTAACTTGTACACAAATGATATAGGAAATAACCTGAAGGGGAAATATTCAATTAGTTAATCAAGATGATGTGGAGGATGATTTAAATAGGCTGTCAATATGGACAAAAGTTAATGGGTGTCAGTTTAATGTCGAGAAATGTAAATTTATGCAGTTTGGGATAAATAGATTCCAAGCCATGTATCACACTAATGGCACTGTACTCCAGGAAATAGATGAAGCTAGAGATTTAGGAGTGATGAAGGTGGTGGTAGACAAAGCGTTAAAGTTTAGAGGACATACTGCTAAGGTAACACATAAGATTACTTGATGTTTTAAGAACACACTATCAAGTAGAGATGAGGAAATTGGTATTCCCCTTTATAAGGCCTTAATACGCCCACATCTGGATTACTGTGCTCGAGTCTGGTCTCCTGGGTTTCTTGGGGATGAGGAAGCGGTGGAGAGGATTCAGAGGTGTGTGACCAAGATGGTGAATGGCCTGTGGAATGTGCCCTATGAGGATAGATTGAAGGTGTGTAGTTTGCAGAAGTTGGCTGATAGGAGAAAAAGAGGGGATTTGATAGAAACATTTAAGTTGCTTAAAGGGTTTTATAGGATAGTTGTAGGGGAAATGTTTCAGCATTTGGCTAGAGGGACCAGAACAAGGGGGCATTCCTGGAAGTTGAATAAAGGTGTGGTCAGTAGGGGGTATGGGAACTAGATTTTTTGCTTGGAGAGTTGTGAATGAGTGAAATGGGTTGCCAGAGTCAGTTGTGAGTGCTTGTATGTTAATTGGTTCAAGGAGAGAGATGATAGACTGGGTCTCCCGCGATGAGTCTTCGGATTCCATGAAGGTGCCCGTGTAATAATAATAATAATAATAATAATAATAGTGACGCTTAGGTCTTTGTTTAAGACCACACAAATATTTCATGTTAATGGTTACATAAAAACATGATCAAATTTGCATCAGGCCTTGTAGATGTGTAGAATTGCTTTCTCGTTTGCTTATGTAGGCTATATCTAAGACCCCCCCCTCTCTTAACATATTCGTTGACGGCTTATTAATTAGCATAAAACAATATCTGAGTTAAGTTGAAGTGCTTTTTATTGAGTTATCCTCGGAAAATCCATCTCATGTCAATAATTAATTGTTCTTCAGAGCTAATACTATTATTTATAATATTTTTAGAATAATTTAAATTATTTATTTTAAATGCCGATACATACATACACAAAATTTTAAATTGTGTGCATGATTGTTGTAGTATAGAAAGTTTCAGAACTTCCGTAGTAGATGGAAAATATAAGCTTCAGTAGGAGCCTCTTTGGTATTACACTAATAAAAAGAGCAAAAATCCTTCTTCGAGAGTTCGACTTTATTACTGTACTAATTAGATTTCCGACCTTTATTTGGATGCACATGGGAGTCCAAGATATGTCGAAAGCTTAGCTTAGGAGTTATAACTCCATATATTTTTCGTTGACTATTGCCAAATGAAGATTTTGATTAAAAAAATATGATTAAAAAAAAAAAAAAACTAACGAGAGAGCATAACGCCTATCCTTAGAATCGCAGTATCTTCCCTTCCATCTTTGACAATGGCATTTTTTTATCTAACTATAACTTAACCTAAGCTAATTATTTTCCTAAAAAATAATTCTCTAGCGCCAATCGTGATTATTGCATGAATATTTTCTCAGTAATTACAAACATAGCTGAAATATGTCGCACACCGATCTCTTGAATTATTATAAAGCTATTGGAATAAAATAAAGTTCTCTATAGACAGAGAAAAGCAACCTATCGTTACTATTGACTGTCCAAACAACGAGAATATAATGAGTTCGCTGGTGATGCACGAGTTACCGTATTTTTTTTTTTTTTTCTATTTTGCTTGGGAAGTGAGAAAGGCATCGTGAAAATAAATTAATTCCAAGTCGCGACAGTTATTATGAAGAGTGATTTATACTGTCAGTTTGAACGAACTGGTGTGTGTGTGTGTGTGCACGCACGTAAGATGACAGTCAAATTCCTGCTTACCTGTTCATTTTTTAAAGCCATCTCACAAATTTTCGAAATAAGGTAGATCTGACATTCGTCTGATAAGGACATTGACCAAAGATATCTAAAGGAAGATTTAAATGTCATACTAAATTTGATGCGAACTTGCAATTTCGTAGTCGACAACGAGAGAGAGAGAATAAACAGAAAATTGAAGCAAAATATTGATTTTCTTTTGTTGGTTATACGTAAGGATTGTGATTTAATTATTACTTCGCTATGCCATAACCATTAGTGAAAAATGCCGTGTGCCACTGGAAAAAAAAAGACAGTTCCAACCCGTTCCCCCGCTCTTCATATTCTCTTAATGTTTTTAGTGTAGTCGGTGAGTTCATAATCTGGTTGGAATTACGATTGAAACAACTGCTATGTGGCCAGTGTGTTTAGTGGCAGGTTTGTCTGTGTTATTACATGAAAACCACCAGGAAGAAAAACCCTTCCACCTTCATACGAGACTGGAAAAATCATTTTCACTTGATAAGCCTGTAAAATGGCTTCAGCATATTGCACGGGGTTCCAAACCAGGTCTTTCCAATAGAAGGGCGAACCCAGTCGGTAGCGAAAATGCTGTTTAGTTGGAAAGATCCGAGTTTATAAGGACCTTTCAGCTAAATACGGTTTCGTCGGTTTCATATAGTTGCATGGATTTTTATGTCCACAATCTTTGATTTTTCATCTTGTAAAACAAAAACAAAGAAACTGTCTATTTGAAATAGATAAAATAGTCTCATCTCATAGTCGCAAGTTATATTTTTTTTATTTAGTTTAAACGATAAACCAACCATAACTTTGATCTTTTTCTAGTCAATAACTCTTCCAAGTATAATGTAGAAGTGGAATGTCCTTTAGGTAACCCGGATGGGGGTCGATTCTTTTTTAAGAATCGATCACAATCTCATGTCCTTTTGGCCACTATAATAGTATTACATGAGAGGATTTCTACAATTCCTAGAATTTTTTTTCAAGAGTTAGACTTGTTTCTATTCTCCCGACATAAAGTACAAAAAAAAAAAAAAAAGAAAGTTAAATTTCATTTTGAAAAGTCGAAATTTCACAGTTGTAACTTTCATAAATCTTATTTACAAATTGTGACAGGAGTAAATAAGCTACAGTATGTCTGTTAATGAGTTCATTATGCTTAGTTTTTCGGTTTTGCAGGAAACCCGAGTTTCCGGGAGTTATAAACCTGCCACCTCCGTGTGAGAAATATTCTTCTTTCAACTTGACCAATTCTTTGCTTTCATGGCAACATTATCTAAAGACAAAAGCTGATTTTATTATTATTATTAAAGAAAGACCTCCAGGGAGTCAGAGACTCATCGAGGGAGGCTACACACTACACTCACCAGCTATCACACTTATCCTTAAATTCATTCACACTGCTTGCACTCACAACTTCCAAAGGCAATCCATTCCAATCACGCACCACCCCCTGAGAAAAAAATCTAGCACTCGCACCCTTCTTGGCGACCTTCATTCTCAGCTTCCAAGGATGCCCTCTCGTCCATTCCTCACCCTCCATAAATCGAAAAATTCCATCAGTTGAAATCCTGTATGATTCTTTCAGAAGTTACTTCTCAATCATATCACACCTCTTTCTTCTGTTTGATAGTGTCTGCAGTCTACAAATTCTCATTCTATCTTCATAATCAGTATTCCACAATCCTGTAGTCCGCGCGCACAATAGTCCAAGCGAGGTCTTATCAAGGCCTTGTAAAGAGGCAAATTAACATCCTTATCTTTACATGTGAACGTTCATTTCAGCATTGCAATTATCTTTCGAGTTGTATTTGCAATCTTTGCCGCATGGCCCCTAAACTTCAATTTCCTAACTATTAACACTCCAAGATCCCTAGCTCATATATAATACGACGTTGGATTTCTAATCATGCCGAAGTAAATGACTTTACATTTAAAACTGAATTGAACTGACACCCATTTTCCCATGCCCACAATTCCACCTATTCAAATCATTCAGCATACCAGTACTGCATACCAGCAGCATTCCTGATTACCCCATCTATCTTTGCATCATCAGCAAATAGCTGTATGTCGCTTGTCAAATCCTTCCCAATATTATTAATGTACAGATTGAATAACAGTGGACCAAGCATTGATCCTTGTGGTACACCACTTGTTACCTTTAAACCTTGCAGACTCAGATCCCACATAAACCACTTTTTGATATCGGTCAGTCAGCCATCCTTTTATCCATGCTAATATTGTGTAACCCAAACCCATTTTCTCCAATTTATGCAACAGTCTTCCATGCTGTATTCTGTCAAAAGCCTTAGCAAAATCCAAAAGTATCATGGTGTATCCATTCCTCTTGTTTAGTTCAATGGTTAACATTGTTATAGAATGTGAGCAAGTTGCTAAAACATGATCTTCCCTTAGTAAATCCATGCTGTTCATTGCAAAGTAGACATTCACTGTCAACCCATTTCTGAATGCGAGCCCTAGCCAGTTTTTTCAAAATCTTCACCTCCACTCCTGAGATACTAATTGGTCGATAGTTGGATACATCGGTCTTTGCACCACCCTTGTGCAATGGAATTACCATACATTCCTTCCATTCCTGCGGAATCTTCCCTGCTCTGAGACTCATATTAAACATCCTGGTCAAAGGAATGGCCAGTTCAGTTGAACACTCTTTTAGCACACGTGCTGATATTCCATCCGTCCCTACTGCTGAATTCTTATTCAGTTTGTGCAACAGCCCTAATACCTTGGCCTCACACAGCCGCGTTTCTTCATCTAGTGAAGAGGTAACAGTGAGCTCAATGTTTCGATCAATGATTTACTATCATTTTGCTCATATGACTTCCTATTTAAGAGGAATTTTGAATTCCGGATATTGATTTGCGTTTTCCTATGCTGATAAGGGAATAGATTGTTAAATCTCTTTCAAATAATTGCTAAAAAAAAATTAAAACAGCACCTAATTCTTGTATTCTATAAAATAGTTCATATAGAATACAAAATAAAATTATATATTTTGTAAAAATTCTTAGAGTATTTCGTTACTTTTGGGGGAAAAAAAAATTAATCTACCGACGAACGTAACCCTACCTTATCCTACTTCTGAATGCATATCATGGAAACGTTCTGAAAAAAAATTTAAAAAATAATAAAAAATAAATGAATACATAAATCTGAGATTAAATCATCTTCCAGTCTATCTGTTGGAGTTTTCAATAAGGTTCAGTTTTATAGATAAAAGATTTCGACTAATCCTTCGGGGAGCTCGGAAAATGGATATCCAACAACAGAATATTATGAAATAAGCGAAGCACCTTTTTCTGTATGAAGGCTGTAAATCCCTCATGACTTCGGCCATCTTAGCAGCTGTCCGTGACGTATATTTTGGGATTTCAGATCTCATCTTTGCTGCATGCGATGAATTTTAAATTTCCCATGCGATACGTTTCTCGAGAGAAAAATAGAAGTATGTGAAACAAAGTACCAACTGAATTTTGATGAGTTTTTCATGCCCTCCAAAGGTATTTTTGCAGAACAGACACATTTAAAAGAAAATTATATTCTTTAGTCATCATATTTTATCCCTTCTTTCTACATATCTAATATTAGGAAGTATACAGTAAAGAGACTTTAAATTGGGAAGGATAGTATAAAGAAACTACACTCGTGGCCTTTGTTGAAAATCTAGTTCAACTACCAAAAGAATCCAACAATGTAAAAAAGAAAACAATTGAACTAAAATAACGGAATTTTTATGATCGTATTGGGAATTATTTTAATTTAATATTATTTTGAAAAATATTACTGGCAAATGAAATACACAAAATGTCAACAATGTGGCATAATTTGTTTTTGTTTCTGCATTTGAGAACGGATCATGCGCAGATGACTACCGGCTACCATGTCTGTTCTAAATTCCTAACCTTGGTCTTCTGCTCAACACTATGCTCATGCGCAAAAGCTACGAGTAATACTACATACTTGTACGTTTCACAATGACGTCACCATCATTTTTTCTTCCATTTTTTTTTTGTTACTATTTCATCTATATAGATATTAAAAATGATGATGACATTGGGCATCCTTGACGGACTCCTATGTTTATTGGTTTCTATTCTATAACTGCTTTATGTTTTGATACATATTTCTTATTGTTAAGAGCGGTTAATTTGGAATGTTTAGCGTCTTGAGTATAATCTATAGTTTCTTCTTTATGACATTGTCAAAGGCTTCTTTTTTGCTAATCGACAAATTGCTGCGTGTGTTTCTGAGCTGAATTCACAATGCTTTTTTTTTTATGATTTTAAATGTAAAAGCTAGATCAGTACACGATCGTCCTTTTCGGAAGCCATTTTGTTTTTCCCAGAATTTATCTTCTGAGTTTTGAAGTTAACAGTCGCATATACTGTATAGCTTATAGTTACACTTATATACTGTATACAACAGAATATTGGAATGACAATGGACTTATTCCAGCTTTCTGGATATTGTTAAATAATTTTAATAGTCCTTTGACGAACTGGATGACTACGTATTTTACATATGATGACTACGGGCTTTTTCATATGAATGTGAATTAGCCCATCTCATACGGAGACATCAATTTTTTTTGTTTTTTTTTCCTCCCAGAAACTCGGGTTTTTTTTTTTTTTTACACGCAATTTAGAGACAAAAAATACTGTTGGTGATGGCGTAGATGGTAGTTGTATGTAGTAGGAGAATTCAGTAGTAGGGGAGACAGATGTGTGCAGCGGAATAGAGTAGGGTGCCCTTCCGCGATGAGTCCTTGGAAGTATAATAATAATAATAATAATAATAATAATAATAATAATGTGCTGCTTGTTGGATTTCTTGTAATGTTATTTCGTTTATTCAATAATATTTTATATCATAATTTTATTTTATTTGTTCTGTTTTTTTTTTTTGTTTTTTTTTCATTTATTCTGCAAACAGAAATAATTGACACTTTCGTCATCTAAAAGTTGAACTCCAAAAAGATTCCCAGGAATTTTTTCTTTGCTTTGATGTGGTTAATTTTAAATCCTCTTGAGAGAGATATTTAATTCCTTGTAATAGATGATGATCTGATTCTATTTTTGCACCTCTGAATGCCTTGCTATCTATCTAGTATCATGTTAGCTGTTTTCCTTTTAGCTATTATAAACTTTCTTAGGTTTCTCATTTCCCAAGTGTGTTTATGGCAAACTTATGCTTGGAAAAAAGTGTTAGTAATTTTTAAGTCATTATGCGCGAAGACATTTCTATGTATCCAATTCCACTGCAGAGTGGCTTCATCGGTCGTATCTACACTCTGGTATAGAAATCTCCCATTACTTAAAAAGATATTCACTTGGGTTTATTTTATCTTTTTTTTTTTGGAAATCTGAACAGAATGCATTGTTGTCTTCTTCTCTTCCGCCCACTTTTGCTTTTGCTCTTTCTTCTTTGACTCTTTTACACACACACACACACACACACACACACACACACACACACACACACACACACACACACACACACACACACACACACACACACACACACACACACACACACACACACACACACACACACACACACACACACACACACACACACACACACACACACACACACACAGCGAAAGAGGAGAAGATGGACTCTATCTCCTATGAAAACACAACCCGATCATTCATTGTTCCATCCAGGAATCCGGAAGTAATACTGTAGAACCGGAAGTAACATTATAATATCGCACTGACTAGACACCTACACGTTTTGTGAACCAAATATTTTACGCACACACACACACACACACAGAATAAGCGACACAGTGGCTTGAAGTTATCTCGTCCAAGAAAACCAGGATCACTCTTCTATCTAGGAAACCGATCGATAGAGTAAAACTATATGTGTGTGCTTTCCCACACACAGTGTAATGGGAGTGGAAGCGGCTCCCAGAACCTTCCACTTCACTGCAAAAGCCCAGTCATCCCAAATAAGCTTGATCAGTTTCTGTGAACTACGATACGATCGGGTCATCCACATGACCTTTTCTATCCACACCACGTGTGCGCACATTTCGCAAAGGACTTTATAGTCTCTAACCCAGGAAGCTTTGGAGTCTCTTTGCTAGACGAACGTGCAAACCACACACGACAGTATTCTGCTGTCTGTCTGGGTAGAGAACCGTAATACTCTCGGATTAAAGTTAGGAGAAACCTAACGAGGGGAATATAAGTGGGAGCGTTCAATTGCTCTGATGGCGGATGACGTCATAGGAAGGCTTAAATGAAAGCTTGTAGCTATCTATCTGTTTCTGAGCGAAGGCATTCCTCTCGAGACTTAAGTCTCGTTAATTCACTCGGGAATAAAAGGTTTCTTGATACAAGAACTCCATCTGCTCTGACATTACGAATCCGAGTGAAAGGATTTTGTGTTTATCTCCGCAGGGCCACCTACTCGGTAAAGAACACTTGACTTATCTCGAACATGTTCTTTTAATGCTTACAAAGATTGAATCGGCACGTCTTGAAAAGATTTTATACAAAACTATCCGTAAAAAGTAAAAACGGTAAGTATGGTAGTTCAGAAATCATTCAACAGATGGCGCTAATAATAGCACAATATTAGTCGAGTATTACTTGTTCTTACTTTTGTATGGAAAGTTTAAGTCATGCGCAGATGTCTTGTAGCCATGTACATTTCTCATTGTTGAGCACGCGAACGTTATTTAATGTTCAAATACAGAAGTGCGGTAATCTCACACCAGAGGTCGGGTTAGACGATTCACTACCATCAGTCGTTAGGGAAGTTTCTATTTTACCTATCTTTTTCTCTCATTTCTTAGAATTTTTTTTCTCACAATTCTTTGGTACTTACAGTTCTTCTTTACCCGAAAGCTATTTACGTAAACTCTATCCTTTTTTTTTTTTTTTTTGTCTATCTTTGGTAATTCGTTTTCTCATCTTACACGCAAGATTCGCATAGGAGAAGAATAACTTGGGTATTTCGAAGGAAAATTACCTTCCGTCTGCAATTTAATGAAGAGGCGTTGCGTCTTGATAGCATATACCACACACACACACACACAAGTATATCGTTGCCAAGGTCTGATTAAGCCAGTGCCAGTTTAAAGTGACAAATAGTCATAAACTACTCCATAGACTCTTTAAGAAGGACCAAATAGATTCCATTTAAATTCCAAAGTTTTTTTAATTAAAAGAAAGAATAGTTCTAGGGCAGTTAATCAGATGTATTAACCCTAATGTCGACCTACTTCTCAAAAAGAATTGTTCATTTCAAAATCCGCACGTTGTCTCGTGTGCTGCCATCTGTCATCCATTAATGTAACTACAACTTTTATTCGATACTGAACGAAAAAAAAAAAGTAAAAAAAAAAAAAAAGAGGTGTCTGCCTCTATTGTGTTAGAAATAGAAGAGAGTCAATGAACCATGGCGAAGAAATGAAGAAAGCTGGCAAAGATGCACATAACGAAGGAAACCGGTTAGAGAATCAATAACACTGGCAGACAAGACAAAGAAAGAAGCTCATAAAGAAACGGAGTCAATAATGTCTTTTCACTGAAACGAAGCAACAGTTTATTTACAAGACTAAGCAAGGAATGCCAGATCGAAGTAAATTTATTACCTAAGAAAGAAAAAAACAGCGTTTCCAGAAACGAAACAAACACTTCTTTGTCTTCCACGTACAGAGACATTCGTTCACCGACAGAGGGCGCGCTGATCAAAGCACGCTTGGAATTTTTGTAAGTGAGAGCAAAAGATGCTGAGAGGCGATAGAAACAATTCTCGACCAAGATAAAAAAAAAAAAGCATAAAAAATAGCAAAAGAAAATTTGGAAAGGTTTGCCTGCAGCAATGTTAAAGAGATGAAGAGTTTTTGTGTTCTGTTGGGAGGGAGGGAAGAAAGTTTCTCAAGAAAAAAAAAAAGATTCTTCAGATAGGAATGTACATACATTTTTTAATAAACTCATATTAACCCATTAGTTCGTGGATTTTCTTTAGCGCAGCATTTCCTGTTAAAATGTAAGTTTTTTTTTTTTTTTTTTTGGCTTTTACCGCAATATTTAGAAACTTGTTTATAGTCCATTTCACCAAAAACACGCCGCGTGAAAGTAAATTCCTGTCACGTGCCAATTGTTCTTAGAAAGTGAGCAGTGAATGAAATCGACAGCACGCGACTATTGGTGCACGATCTGGAGCAGATATGAAATTCCAAACAGAAATGGACAATTTCTTTATTACGCATGCGTCCAAATAGTTTATTGACTTCACAGTAGTTACAAGAAAGAGGAAAAAAAAAACCTTTTTGCATAATAACAAAAAACGGAGATGAGTGGATATTAAAGCGATAATATTACTGGGCTGTAACGATACAAACAGATATTGTGGGGTGTTGGAAAACACTTCGGTTAACAAAAGCAGTTACAAGTGCCAGTGGTGTCATATTTCTATTTTTCTATTCTGGGTTTGGCATTTCTAAAAGTTTAATTTCGCAAATTGCTTCCTGTAGACGCAGTCTTTGTAACTGAGGACTGCTGGGTGGCTTCGTAACGTTGAAAAGCTCGCAGTTGGGCGGGTGTGCGTTTCCAAACATAGTTCCGATGTATGCACATTGTCATTCAGCAGAAGATAAAGTTTTCGAATTATATAAACAAGGCATTCAGACTTTGGAAAAGTCTTGATAGAAAATATTATTAATATTAATTCTTTCTCTCTCTTTCGTTTTTTTTTTCCTTCTATCATTTCTTTCTTTCTTATTCTTTTTGTAGTTACTTTTATGATCTCTCTGGGATCGGGATTTTATTTCTTTTTTTTCTTTTTGTCTGTAATTCCTTCCTTTTTTATTTTTCTCTTTTTTTTTCTTTCTCTTTTTGCAGTTCTTCCTTCTCTCTCTCGTAATCTGTTCGTGAGATGGAACATTATCTTGTGATAATCGTTCGCATGTGTTAACGCAAATGGAAATCCTACCTAGTGTCCCGGATGTCTGCATATGTGTGTGTGTGTGTGTGTGTGTGTGTGTATGGCTTAACCTGTGTTGCGGTGAGAAACTATAGCTAGATAATAACATCCTGTAATTTGAAACCAACGAGATATCGTTATGTGGGATAATTAACTATACAACACCTTCAAAAAATAATTCAATTAATTCTTTTAAAATATCAGGATAAAGTGCTAAAGAGAAAAGCTTTGAACTTTTGATCGAAGTGTGTGATGTGACTTTATCAGTATGGCCTTTAGAAATTTACACGAAATGTGCAGATAACAATCAATCTGTTTCAATTGTTTATTTTTGTTGTTGTTTCTGTGAGGTGTAGTTCAAATTTTTGCCGCCAGTGGGTGCCATCGATTGGTATAGGAAACTGAAACAAAATACTGTAGTAGAGCGATGTGTTGATGTGCCTATTTAGTAAAAGCAAGCCAATAACAGCGTGCTGAAGCAGCAATATTTGAATACCAACGGAAAATATTTGATGAGTTTGGTGTTCTTTTTTTCTCAACGGTAATTCCAAATACTAAAGGTTATTGGACCTACAGAACTCTCTACAGTGAATGAGTTGGGGAGGGAAGGGTTATTTTTCCTGCAGATGTATCAAGTATTTTAAGGGGCAGTTTTTTAGTTAAGGAGTAAGCACCGATTAAAGTCGTTTATTCGTTCTTACGTACAACCCCCCAAGTGCTTTTAGCTCATGTGCCTTTTTCCGGAAGTGACGTCATAATGTGATATCACCACCGCTTTTTTATTTTTTTATGCAACACACCATAAGGATTACTGGTAATTTCCAAAATGTGAGATGTTTTTTTTTTTTTCTTTTTTTTTCTAAGGCGCACATTTCTGGTTGATATTACACACTAAAGAAGCAGTTCTAGATATTTGACCCAGGTGGGTCAAATATCTAGAACTGCCACTTAAAAAAACATCCATCATCTGGTTAGCTAGATTTACTAAGATGAGTAGAAGCTGTCAACCGGATACCGACTACCTAAAAATAGTTTCAGAAAAAAATAAAAATAAAAAACTACGGTACATGTATTAGTGTTCCAATATCTTATGGGAATCCGAATTTGTTTGTTCATTTAGGATCGATGCACATATTTTAGTATGAAGTACAATATACACTATGTTGACATAAGTATCGGAACACTCTCTTTTGGTTTTAGAATTCTGTCCATCCCTAACTTTATATTACGCATCTTCATATTCATTCTTCCTCCATCCTAAACTTCATATTATAAGGCTCAGCGGTAGACAGATACAACTTCATCAGCCATTTTCTGTCTCTGTTGGACAAAGCCCCCGCCCCTCTCCTAAAAATCCTTCATTCATTTCTATCTTGAACTTTTCTATGCCACTAAGTTCCAGCCTTTCTTTCCATCTTTGGGATAACATTCAAACTTTGTATGTGCAATATGGATGTGCAAGATTTCTAAATAATGTAATACTTTTTACGGGTTTTATGGAACGGATCGATGTTTCGTTCAACATTACAAAGACCCTGTTATACCGAATGTGCTATAGTGATACGATTTTGAAAAAAAAAAAAAAAAACTTTAATGCAAACGTCGACTGGCTTATGTAGAGTACTGATTTCAATCCAGTAGAATACTTTGTTGATGAACTGGAACATACTGGTACGGAGACAATGTATCCAACACATGGGATAACGTGGAAGGAAGAATGGTTCAAAATGCCTGTCTCATACTGTCCCAAACTAGTGGAGAATATTTATACGGGGGGGGGTGAAAGTGTGATTATGGCCAAAGGCTAATCGATACGCTATTAGGGTATGTGTAATTTAGGGTTCTTCAGCGAACCCTGAATTATATAGACCCTAATAGCGTATACAATGCTGTCCCAATATTTATTTACACTTTTGCGTGCTTTTATTAGATATTTATGTGAATTGTACTCGCAAAAGGGTATTAACCTATAGCACATCATCAATAGATGGACTAAGAGCTACAATAATTGGGAAGTCGTACTCTAGAAACCAAATATGAAACTTTTTCATGTCATTTCAGGCCACCAGTAAGCAGATAAGCGTGCGATGTACGCTTATCTTATCGATATACCCTTAGAGCATAAATTTATAATCGTTGTATCAAAATATGGAAAAAGGTAGTCCCTTCCATGCTTATTTATGAACACTCAATCTAAAAAAAACATATTTATCAAAATGATTTTGAAGTTTTAAAAACTTACGAGGGGGGAGGTTCTGGACAGTTTTGATAAACACACCTAGAATAAAAATTAATTAATTTTATGACTTCTTATTAACGGGTTTTAAGATATGTTTTTTCTTATGGTTATATCAATTGCTTTAACATTATTTTTGTTGTAGGTGTTTATCAGAACGTTCCAGATTTTCCCCCTCGTAATCTAGGTTTCATAGTGAACCATGCTCGACAATAATTAATCACCCAGAAGATATTTTCGTCTCCATTGCTGATATCAATATTTGTAAGGCATTTTGATAAAGCCTGGAACACCACCCCCCCCAAAAAAAACCATCATCCTGAACATTGTGTATCTTCGTAGGTTATCTACTACAATTAATGATGACTTTTTTAATCTTCCAATTTCGTCAAGAATGGGGGGGGGAAGCTCGCTGTTTTCCTTATCCGCTGGCAGCGACTCCCCCCCCCCCACACACAAATATCCCACCATATTTCCAGTTTTGCAGACAGGCAATACTTTTAACGTATCATTTCTGAAGTGTTTTGAACTGCAAACCAAAGACTGTAACAATATGTATTGGACGCTTAAATGTTGATCCAGTGAGGGGGGGGGGTGAGGGAATCTACTCAGTTTTAATCTTTTTCATACCTGTGAAAAACAAAACAAATATAACAAAGAAAAATGATACTTCCTTTTGTCTTTATTTATTTAAAGAAAACAAAAAGAACTTTATGTCATCTTATATTAGAATTTATCTTGCTTTTAAACCAAGAAGGGATCACCCTCTCCCCCCCCCTCTCTCTCTCTCTTTCCTTCAAGTATCAATAACAACAGATTTCTCGTTACAGATGGCATAAGCATATGCTACCTCTAACTGCCTCAGTATCCGAAAAGCTGGGCTTTCTCTTTCCACTTTAGGCAGTATTTCTCTACTGCTAATACTGTACAAAGCAGAAATCCTCCTCCTATTGTCAATGTACTGTTCCCAGTATATTGTGGAAGTTGCTTCAAGCTTCTATAAACATCTTAGATCCGATTTTTGATTTAAATCACATTTTAGTAACAGAATTTAACAAAGAGATTAGAAAACCATCCATATATATATATATATATATATATATATATATATATATATATATATATATATATATATATATATATATATATATATATATATATATCTTAGAAATGACAACAATAAATACATCACATACAGTCAAATCAATTCTATTAGTAGCGAATGTCCCGGTCTGGCTCTTTAGCAGTACACACACACACAAAAAAAAAAAAACTCCGGAAACACCGAAAAATGATGTCTTCTACGCCTGAAAACCTACTATTTTGTCACAAGATCATTTGAGTGTTGCTCCTTTGGTTGGAGAAATACCTGTGTTTTCGAATCCCTTGTAGAACGTGAAGAATCTAAGTACTTTTCAAATGAAGGTGTGTTTGAAGTGCAAACAAACTCGGGCTTTTCATCTCGCAAAATAGACCAACTAGCCAGAGAATACACTTTTGCGCATGCGTAGCTACTAGGAGAAAGGAAGAGTACAATTACGTTAGCAGTACAAGTCGTACTGCTCAACAGCTGCTACATATCTCCATTTGTTTGTATATATATCCCAGCGATCGGAAGTGATAACAGCTATAAACCACATATTGGACAGGTCATGACCTCAATTCGCCATTCGGGTCCAAATTCTCTGATATATATATATATATATATATATATATATGTGTGTGTGTGTGTGTGTGTAGAAAGTTTTTTTTTACCTTGGGTATAATATATGTTAAAGATACCAAGCTATTTTAAATATAAACCTGGTTTTATTTACTCCATTTCCCAAGTAAGTAAACAGACTAGTCAGTCAAGTTTGCGCTTGCAAGTGTTGCAAGTCTAGCTGATCCTGCACGTAGTGCAAGACCAGGGCAACTCGTGGTAAAGGTAGAATATGCTCTGATCACTATTCTTAATATTTACCCTTAATGCAAAGCACATCTCCTGGAGGAGATGTATGATGTTTTGTATTCAAGGCAAGGGGCCACTACCCAGACTGGTTTCGACCTTTATTGAAGTGAATTTAAGTAAAGACCTCTCTAAAAATTAGGACGATCCCTAGACCACTCCATAGTGGTCGAAAGACCGTCCAACTCAGCGTTGTTCCACTCAGTGACAGGCTCACCCCGTCACTGAGAAGAACTTCTCAGCGTTGGCTCTACCTAGTGGCAGACTAACCCTACCACTAGCCATAATCTCAGCGGTGGCCCTACTCAGAGACAGGCAAAAACCTATTCCCAAGCAGAGCCGTTCAAAGCCAGTCCCCACCAGTTCCGACCCCTATCGAGGTCTCATCAGTGGGAGCCAGGCTAGAAATACTAAGTTTTAAGTAATACAGAGCTTATAAATATCTTACTATTTATATAGATACAAAGCACCTTATGGTAACACAAGTTACCATAAGGTGCTTTGACCTTATTAAATAAAAATATCAGGATGAGAGATAGATGTAGAAAGTTTTTTACCTTGGGTATAATATATGTTAAAGATGCCAGCTATTTTAAATATAAACCTGGTTTTGTTTACTCCATTTCCCAAGTAAGCAAACAGACAAGTAACTTGTGTTGGTAAAATATTTATAAGCTCTGTATTACTTAAAACTTAGTATTTCTTAGTCTGGCTCCCACTGATGAGACCTCAATAAAGGTCGAAACCGGTCTGGGTAGTGGCCCCTTGCCTTTAATACATAGCATCATGCATCCCCTCCAGGAGATGTGCTTTGCATTAAGGGTAAATATTAAGAACAGTGATCAGAGCTTAACCTACCTTTACCACGAGTTGCCTTGGTCTTGTACTACGTACAGGATCAGCTAGACTTGCAACACTTGCAGGCGCAAACTTGACTTTCTTGTCTGTTTGCTTACTTGGGAAATGGATTAAAACCAGGTTTATATTTAAAATAGTTTGGTATCTTTAAGTATATTATACCCAAGGTAAAAAAAAAACTTTCTACATATACGTATATATATATTTCTGTGGTTACTTTCAAGCTCTTTTGTCATTCAAATTCTTTGCGTTATCTGCTCGTAAACAAAAAAAAAAAAAAAAAAAAAAAAGTCGATCGAGACGTGTGTTGATGTATTTCTTCTTGATAGAGTAATGATTTATAAACAAAAGTTGGTCTCACCCATGAAGATCTAATTATCCGAATAGCATCGCAGTGAAGTGTCATTTAATGATCAGCATCTTGTATGGTGGGTTGAATGTTATCGTTTCTCTACCTTTCATAATCGATTTCAAAGTGACGGATAAGTAATCTTCACATTAAGCTCATCAATCAATTTCCTTGCTTATTTCTCTCTTCTCTTTTGGTATCATACAGCTTTAATGTACTTTAATATGTAATTTTCTTGCGCCATCTGGTGCCTAACTATAAAACTTCGTAGTCTTCTTCGAGAGTCTTATGTAAATATTGTTTTGTAATGTATATTACACCACAGATGATTATGTATATTTGGCATTGTTTTTCCACTTTTCTTTCCATTATTTTGTGCTTCATATATTGTAATAGCGAATACAAGTAGAACAGAAAACTGGCAATTTTGTCTGATATGTACAGGAACGGAAGTGCACACTTTCTTTACATGATTTTTTCATAAAATTTATTTTATTTTTCTTAGAAATAATAATGTAACGAAATAACAATATGCTAATTAGAATTCAGAATTTAAAATTTTTCAAAATATTTTCAGAAATTTGAAAAAATGATATATATATAAATAAAATAAAATGATAAGCCTTTTTATGTCACGTTTTGAAACTCAGGGGCTACCCTGAGGGTTCAAAACCCTGTGTCTTCCAAATTCGAGTCATCAGAATTCAAGGAGAACCGGCCTACCAGTCCGGAACACAGAGGGGGGGGGATAGGCGCCAGGGGGGCGTAGTCTCCCTAGTTTAGATATAATATTTGGCACGTGTAATTGAATATTATTTGTATTTTATTTGTTCTGAAATTTCCCATTTTTCTAGAATTTCAAAAATACAGAAACACATGTTTTAACATTTCATATCATACTAATATAATTAAATTTAATACAAGTATCATTACATTTTGCTTATATTTATTTATAAATATAAATTACAAAATTTTCAAAAAAAAAAAAAAAAGGCTGATACGGAACAGAGCAACAATAGCTACATTACATATACGGTAAAGCAATTTAAACAAACATTTTTATTATAATCTTTATTTTTTATTCCGTAATATAATACAGAAGTAATCCTGTTATTGAACAACGAATTTGTTTGTACTATCTGATCGATATGTCTCATAATGTTGTCTGTGTTGTTGTTGTTGTTGTTCAGTCTAGGAATTTCAAAATGAAGTGTTTACTGGTTTAGCTATAAAAACAATCTTAATGTAAACTGATACTGGAGAAAATAGATGTTTTATTTTCTGAAAAATTTATATATTATCTCCTTCCCCCCCCCCCACCTATTTCTAATCTATTCTCTTGTGCTGTTGTTTTTGCACTTTTTTCTCGCAACCAATTTGTTTCACATTGTTCCGCTAGAGGTCGTACTACCGACTCCAGTATGATTGATGAGTATATATTGAAGTCTGTGACCACATTTTCCCTATTCATTCCCTTAGTTTATGGCTGTCAGTAGCCGAGTTTTTTTTTTTCACTTGTGGCATCCTTTCTCCTTTCGTTACTATGGTAACGACATCACTTTCAATCTACTCCGATACATATATAAATATTAATAGATTTGTTCATTCTCTTCCGGAATAGGACATATTTGTTATTATATATGTTAGCTTATGATAAAGAAAACAGAAATGAGTTTTTTTATTGCCCACAGTAAAATTACGAATAACAATTATTTGGGTAGACTCCTGTCGGTGGTTGTTCGAACTAATGCACGAATTTTGACGAGCTGTGATTTTATTTTATAGCAAATATTAAATGCAGAATCGGCCCAAAGAGCATCGTATATTAATGACTCAACTATAAAGCGATTTGTTGCTGCGATGATGATGGAAGCAGCAGAGAAGCTTTCGTGTTATTATTAATGGGTGCATTTCCAATGTTTCTGTCATTAAAGTTTGCACAAAGCCACTGCTGAGTGTGATGGTAATGTAACAGGATAACAAATATCCTCAAACTAAATGACTAAGGCTCAATAAAATAACGATGGCCAAGTTAATTAGGTAAACCTTCCATGTTATGACGCAGCCAAAGCAGGTAGCTAGTTGGAGGTAATTCGATCTCTTGCAATCTTTGAACAGCGTCCGGAAATGTCACAGGTTACGGAAAATATGACTGCTAACGAGCCCTTGGACGCGTATTTTGATCATTAATCTCTCTACAACAAGAATGGGGCGGTAGAATTCCAAAAAAGAGGTCCGAATAATCGGGGCCAAAAACAAGAAACGAAGAAGAAAAAAAAAAAAATAGTAATTCTACTTCACTTTCATTTTCTCAATTCGTACTTGCAAGGTTACGAGAGTTCCGTTAGGGGGCGCTACTATCAACTCAAATCAGAAGGGTTACCAATGACCAATTAAACGTCAATTCGGTATTACAAAAATTACATTTAGCGATATTCTTGGATCCTTCAAAATAATAATCTGTAATTATTCTAAGCATATATGATAAATGCTGAACAGACGATAGTTCAATGTTAACAAAAGCAGCATTCATGTGACATAATCGTCTTTTTTGTTTGTTTGTGGCAGTAAGTAGATTGTTACATAGACAGGCTAGTTTGGAAATGTTCCGTGATGATACAGTTGAAGATTATGTCAAGTCCAATTACTAATGGAAGAATATCCAGAATTTGTAGGACAGGGAGTTTTTTTTTTTTTTTTTTTGGCTGCATCCATCCGAGAAAGAAGTAACAATTCTGTCGCTATAATAAGTTTCTTTATGGGATAACGTTAACCTAATAATACATTATTAGTTTTTCGAACCCGGGATGTCGAGAAAACTAAATCTCACTCCAATAATTTTTTTTTTTCTAATTTTATATAAATTGACTTCAGGCTCTGCCCGCTTCATATTGCATACTAATATTTTACTGCGACTTACTTCATTTTATTACTATTATTATTATTATTTTTTTTTTTTTTTTACCAAGTGCTAGTTGGCTTGTAGAATTTGGAGAGGAATACCAATCAACAAACAAATAGATATTCATCATTATTCGTGAGATTTGAAATATACGCTACCCAGTAAAAAGCCAAGTTGATGTCTATTTATGAATATTATTATTATTAGTCACCTCCAGGGAGTCCAAAGACTCATCTAGGGAGGGCACCTGCTCTACAACTCGGGTTTCTACCACTCACAATCCACCAACTGACCGCAATTACACCAACGCCATCTACCACTAACCACTAGTATTTCCACAGACAATCAGAAACATCCATGTCCACAGCGGGACTCGAACTCGCAGCCTTTTGGGGGAGAGCGGATACGCTAACCACTCGACCAACCCAGGCTGGCATAACAAAAAAAGTTACGACAAGAATGTGATTATGAAATGGGTGTCGGAATTCGTGAGCGAAAAGCAGAACTCCCCCAAGTAATTATGGAATCCTTAGCCAGCTATTCTCAACACTTTGATACTTCTGTTTTTCTTAATTTAGTTATCCTTAGACTGATTTATCTGTCTAAGGATAACTCTGAATCTGAACCTCAAAACCTGAGCTCCTTCTACCTCAATTTGAAATTGGCTCAGTCTCATTTGATAAAGATCGTACTAAAAGCAATTCACCTACAATGGGATTCAAATCTCTAAACACGAAACATATCGACGGGATCGTGACGAAGTTTCTCTTGTTTAGGTAACTATTGACATAACAGGAGGTATTGTGTTGGATTTTTTTTTTTTTTTTTTGTGCCAAAGTACTAGCGAGAAGATGTTGCCATACAAAACAAAACCTGTTTCAAGAATTAAACACACATCCGTCTGTTTTTTTTTGTTTTTTTTACATTTAGCAACTTTAGTTTCGCATTCGAATTAAAATGACTACGAAATTAAAAAATTACTGGCAAGCGAATTTTTTATTGAATTAAAATCACCTGATTAAATGTATTTGCAGTTAGTTGTAACAGAGAGAGAGAGAGAGAGAGAGAGAATTACGGAAGAAAAGGACGTGTAAAAAAGAAAATCAAACTATTTGCGTTAAACGAGGCTCTCAAAAATGGATTCTAATGAGAGAAAAACACTCGATTTTCCTGCAATTAATTTTTGAATATTACCATTTGACTCAGTGAACAATGCAAGAGCCAATTAGCTCGCTATTATTGCATTTGGATAATTAGCAGCGAACGTGTAGAAGAAAGTTAGGGTGGGGTGAAGTTTGGTAGGAGACGGAACTTATCAGCAACGCTAGCAAGCATTCCAGTTCCGATTTTCCGAGTATAATCGTTACACTAACGACACGAAAGTAATCATTAGAAGGGGAGAGGGGAAGAAAAAATATGTAATATTTGCGTGGAGGTAACTTCCTGGAGGAAGTTAAAGGCGTGCAGAACTCAGACATGTAATCGTAATAAGGTTGTCTGCCCAGGAAAGTGATGACAAATGCCGAAGCACGAAAACTATCATAGATGAGTACGTCTTCCTACGATACTAGCTCCCTCTGTTGTCGAATGTCACACTCTTTTTTATACCACATCCTGGGGAAAAAATCCACTCCTACCAAGACGGTAGCGCCCCCCTGGCGTCGAATGTTGACATTTGCTGATCCTGCATTTTAGAGAAACTAGTTTCACTACAACGCTGACACACTAGCTCCCTCTGGTGTCGATTTTTGAGAGGTATCGCAGACCATTATAGCATCTATCTGTACGGTGCTTGATCACGTTTTTTTTTTCTTGTTTTTCTTTTTCCTCCATTAAAACCTATTCAAAACTCTCCACCCTCGCCTTCTTGCGTAACCTTTTTTTCATCTATGTTTGTTCCGAAGATGTTTGTTTGAGCGTACTTGACATTTTGCAGCCCAGGAAACTTCTATGGTGATCTATGAGTGTAAGAAAGAGACAGATAACGTTAGCTTGTTATTGGTTACGTTAAGAACTTGGATGGATGAGAGCTGAAAAATAGCGGTTGGGGTTTTAAGAGTGTAAGTGCTACGTTGAAACAGTGTCTGGCATTGAGCCAACACTTCCATTGCTAACTTCTCTCTTTCGCGAGCGTACTTAGTGCAAACAAAAAGGCCATTTTTACCACTTCCAGTGCAAAGTTGCCGCATGCGGAGAAAAAGGGTCATAAAGAAGAAAAAAGGGGCAATCCTTCGTACGGAATTCGAATGTCGTAATTGACAGTAGTATGCATCTTTCACCACCACCTACATTTACAGCCTAACATCACAAAATACTGTTTCAATAGACTCGCTCCGATGATGGTGTTCACATATTCCTTAATATTTATATAAATCGGTTGGAAAGCGAAAGATGATTGCGCCGCCCTAGAGTGCTACAGTAGAACTATTACACCTGTGAAATGCAAAAGAGAGGTTGGCTTGCTGAAGTACACACTTAAGGTATTTTAATTAAGCAGTGCGAAAATCTCTCAGTTTGTGTACGGATTGTTCTATTTTAAAGCCACTGTCATCTAGTGGTGAAACAACGAACTATCTCTTTTTCTACTATTAAATATTTATCTGTATGAATACTAGATGTAAATTGTCAAGGACGGAAAGTAAGAGCGCCATCTATTGGTGAGTCGCTGAACCATCGTAATTTAGGTGAAAAAAGAAGATAAGCAGATAAATGGCTAAATGGATATTTTATGTATTTATTTATTTAATTGTTTTTTTAAAAACTCATACAGACATAATCGGTTTGAGATGGATTGCCAAAGCAGAAGTATTTTGTCTATTAATAGATTGTGGTCTTCAGGCCCGTTCACGTATTTTGTGGGATGAAACTGAATGAGCCTTGCTAACTTTCTTTCGACTAAAAAATAAAAATAAATAAATAAATAACAGCTCTTAAAAAGGCTCTGAATCCTAAAATAACTCCAATGAAACAATAGCTTATGCTAAACTAACAGCTTAGTGAGTATCCAGCTAGATGAGAATAGATTAAAAAAAGTTCTGTGCTTTTTTTAAAAAAAATATTTTCTTTTGACAATCACGCTTTCTTAAATTCAGTTTTTCTATACTATTGTTTGTTTAATTATACTTTTTTAAATGAGCATTTTTCTCATTTGATCCATAAGACAAATTCCCGTTCACTTATAAACGGATGCACTGTCTACAGGTTTTACAACTGTTGTGGATGGATGTCAAATAATAATAATAAAAAAATTACGGTCTTTAGTCCATTTGATGTTTTTATTCTTGAAATTTGCTTGAAGATTTTATTCACAATAAATGTGACAGTAAAAGTAATCAAATTAGTCAGTTTCCTAAATTTCAACTTCAATTCAGACGCAAGAAATCAACACAGCTTTCCTAAGAAAAACTGACAAACGAAAATAAATAAAAATGTTAATTTCAGTATCCATAGCACATTTGGTTAATGATCTATTCTTTCATTTATTGGTTTAAACTTTCATCCGCGTGAGGGCGCAAAAAGCAACGTGTCAAGCATCACTTAAATGGAGAGATTAGTAATTCTGGCATATGACAACTTGCTGTATTTCATTTCCCCCTCCCCCCTGATGAGTTCCACTGTAAAAACAATGATTGATGGCACTTTTATTGATTTTACCTCCGATTTGTTCAAACTATTGACACGATTTTTAAACTCAATGCTAAAATAAATATGATTAACGCGATATATGAAGTTAGGGGAGTGGATAATAAATAAAGATTCCCAATAGGGGGGAAAAGTCTTTTTTTCCCTCACCGTGAGGGGGAAAAAGCCCTTTCCCCCCACACTATTGAATTTTACGCAATCTATCGGATGACTATTATTATCATTAAGGAAATGTGTCTATCACATGTTACTTGTCTGGAAAGAAAGAGAGATGAAAATACGCATAATATTGTGCATGTGTGTGTGTGTGTGTGTGTGTGTGTGTTATTATATTATATATAAAATAAGATTTTAATTTTTTTTTATAATTCCAGTTATAGCCGTTAGATGACAGCACCTAACCTTTGTACCGAATATGGCTGTTCCATTCACGCTATTTGAAATCAAGAGCCATGAACGTAATCCCTAGCAAAAGTGATGGTATGCCGCAAGACCAACGCTGCCATCACATCCAAGATTTCAATGTTTCTGTGCCGTTCGATAACAGTTTTATCGGTTTTTCTAGATACTAGGAAAACTTCTTTCTCCTATGCACTGCTTCCTTGTTACAACTTGTCTCCATCTGTCATTTCTTGATGCTTTCAACTTCATTTTTTACCTCCTCTTGTCTTCATTCTTTTCAATTGTCTGCCTCTGGTATCCCACGAACAATGTCGATATCTACTCTGCTACCCATATTGATTTATTACTTACTTGTTGATTATAGTGCAGCCTATATGCAAAGTGAAACAATAATAACTTAGTAGATAACTTTCAGTTGAAAATAATAATGAAAAAGTATCTAAAATTCAAAACTGGTTGCGAAATAAAGAAACTTTGAAGCAGACAATGTATTCATTTCAACCATCAAGTTTTTTTTTTTGTCTGCTATTTGTTTATTTCATTATAAATGAATACATTTAAACAGAAGAACAGACGATTCTTCACAACAAATCAAGACACGATTTACTGAAAATGTGTATTTCAAATCCGAAAAATCATTTGCGAAAAAAAAAAAAAAAAAAACAGACTGTTAACAATGTCAATTTCAAAATACGTTAATTATAGAATAAAATATTTGTATATTTCAGCATGTGTTTTGCAAATGACATCCAACAATTAGAGTAGGTACTTGTGACGTCATAAAGTCAAATGGAAAACGATGATGCATTGAAAGACTGCTAAATATTGCACCAGAAAGAAAATTACTACACGCGAATCTGTATGTGGTGGTTTTGACTATTGTAAAATGTTGTTTTAATAGAAAATTGAATATAAAAATGCGTACTGCGGCATTCGTGATGTACACTATTTTGTACTGTGCTGTTTCTTTTCTGTATATTGAATCAGCATTAAGGATCAGGCCAGGTGAATATGGTAAGTGAAAAGTAAATGGTTTCGATTTCTTCGTTCTATCACGCATTATTTTTGATTAGTTTAAATATATATTTTTTTTCGTGGAAAGATTATTTTTGTTAACTTGTTGAAATCAATATTATCATTTCAGAATATCTGAAAGAAGCTGAAGAGTTGCCCCAATTATCATTTTATGAGAGGTTTTGTCTTTGGATTACTGGCAAACGAGATCAAAATGTCCCCGATTGTGATTACAGGTGGGCGTACAGCTGGCCACTTAACAACATCCTTACACTTCAGGAGACGTCTTCTATTGAAGATTTCTTCAACCAAACAACTTGGAAATATATTGACTGCGGGTTCCTAACCGATCCTGCCACATTGTTTGCTACGTACGTCTTATTTTTCCTGGAGTACTCTTGCCTGATAACTTTATTCTCAAACACAATGGCCTGGATTATAACAAGACTGAAAACCGAATGGAAGATTACAAGTGAGATCTCTCTCTCTCTCTCTCTCGCGCACACACACACACACACACACACACACACACACACACACACACACACACACACACACACACACACACACACACACACACACACACACACACACACACACACACACACACACACACACACACACACTAGCGTGCATTCTCGAACTTGGGTTTCCGCAGTATTTGATTCTTAGCTCACTCAAAGTACAAATGTCTATAGACGAAATTCATTGTGGGAAATTCACATTAAAATATTTATTTTTTTACAGTACAGGGTGTTTCAAAAAGAATGACCCGATTTCATCTAATTATATTTAATAATAAAATGTGGACAGTTACAAAAAAAATTACGAAGTATGAAGTAAGGCCTAAAGTTTCACTCACCACAATTACAAATGCTCAATGTGCCCTCCACCTCAATGTGCGTGGTTGCAGAGATATACAATTTTCAAATCGAGACATTCTTTTTTGAAACACCCTGCATATACCAGATAATGGTTTAATGACAGGACTTTCACTACGACGATGTATTTCATCTTTGGCCTTCTAATATGACAGTTCAGTCATGATCGTTATATTTTAAATTTCAAGCACAGTTTCAATTCTCTCTTTCATTACTAATATTACCTATCTGAAGTATCGCATCTAATAACGAGGGACTTTTTCTAGCCCTTTTCAACAAAAAATGAAACAAACCGGTCTCGGGCGGAGGTGGAAATTTTTTTTTATTACGAAATTCACTTTTTCTTACCGAAAATAGAAAAACCGACTACCCAACACGAAAACAAATGCATTTATATGCTTCATAAATAGATTCATTACTGCTGAAATTTGAATGACACTATACTTGAATGCAATATTTTATTGTTATCATTTTTGTTTATTTATTTATTTTTTTGATTCTTCATAGGATGGCTTCGAAGTGTGTTGGAGACAGTTTGTTGCATTACAGTAGGTGTTGTTCCTCCAATGTTTGCAGCTGACATAGTCGTGTTATCCATGTGGCATAGTGGACTGGACTTGATCACGAGCGTCATCGTTATGAAAGAAATTGAAAATGTTCTGGGTGATAAATGGTTATTCGTTCTTATGACATTAAGGATCGTCTTAACCAAATCCGTGTTATTATTCTGGAGAAAATGATGGAATCTTATGAGTTCCGTTTAATAAATTTTCTTATCACAGACTATCTTGAAGAAATCCAGGTGATCAGAACTGTATTAGAATTTTATTAGAAAATTAGAATCTTAAATTTCGAAGGCTTTGTTCGCTTTACAAGAATCGTAAATAAATTAAATCTGCTTGACAGTGCTCAGCCCAGAGTTCGTCTCAATTATGCATTATACACATTTTAATTAAAATATTTATTGTTCATTTTTTAATTAAAATTTTATTTTTAGATGCCCGTGTAACTCTGTAGAAACAGCATTTACTTCCATAGTGCTACACTATCCAAAAGAAAGCACTTTATAGGTTCGATTCTAGTTGCTTGACTTGAAGAACTTTTTCTAAGCCTTTCTTCGGCTCCACCCCAAGATAGACTATCTTGGGGTGAAGCCGAAGTTTTCTCTTTTCTGGCACAGACAAATCATTTCCTTCAGAGAAACTCCGTTTTTTTTTTTTTACTCTGCACCTCAGAATAATTCAACTGCAGAACTCGCATTATTTCAAACATGATATATACAGTATACTGTATATCTGTTAGGGTGTAGGACCACGAGGTGGCGCACTTATTTGCTGTAATCTCTTCCCCCAAAAGTCATTCATCGATAGTCTCTAGCTCACTATCAGTGATGGCTGAAGGGTAGAGATCAGCTAATCACTTATCTTGAAAGAAAGTTGATTAGGACTAAAGGAGACGTGCAAACCCCCCATTCAGAATAAAAGGAGTAAGATTTATTTTTACATATTTTATTTAATTAAAGCTTTTAAATTAAAAATTCAAAGTTTCAATTTTAAAATTAAAATGAAAATTTTAAAAATACATTTTTTAAATGATTAAATTTTAATTATTTAATTTAAATACGTTTTTATTTCAAACAGTAAATTTCGTTACACTAACACTCCATCAAAATATACTTTACGTGATCGTAACCTTTAATACCGTTTTCTATATAAGCTACAAGAACTCTTCTTTTCTTCGATCAACACATCCCTGTGAAGCGATGGATCACTGAATATAATATTCCGGGTTTGATAATCCTGTTTAGATTGAGAACGTAATGTGCACAACTTTTACACGGTTATACATACGTGTACGAATACGCTATACTCGCCAACGTATCTTAGACATTAAAACTAACGATTCGCTTTTTCGGTCTTTTTTTTTTTTTTTTCCGATTGAGGCTAAGTAAGCCAATCTTGGAATGCAATTGAGATTTTTTCCTTCCGCTAAACTTTAAAAATTGCTGCGAACACACGCAGTTAACAACATAACACATCATTTTCTTTATTCCAACTCGTATTCAATCCATGACTTTGCCAAATCGGTTATCGAATGACATAAAAAACTTTTAATGAGTTGCAGAAACTGTATCTGCTGTCAAATGAATGCAATTAACGTTAATAAAATTGCCAGGAGAACTAAATGACATCGAAAATAATTCAGTCTCTTAGTACTGTTAGACAAGCAGTAAATACGAAAAAAAAAAAAAGTTAGCAGTCTTAATTCTCCGAAATGTCGGTAATTTGTATTTAAAAATAATACTTATATTAATCCTCGTCGTTATATTTTTTATGTGATTTCAAACACAAATTTTTTACAGTTGTTGCATGCAAACTAAAAGCAACTGCAGTGCAGGGGCGAATGCTGGTCTTGCAATTTACGCTTGCTCTTGTTATCATTCAGGGAGTGAGAGGTGTGATTGAAGTCTGATTAGCGGAATAATGAATTACTGGCCATTTAAAACTATATATTTGAAATGTATGTGCATTTAATCATACAAATACAACATTTATTTTACAAATGACATTCTATCTTTTTCAATTGAGCTACTTGAATACAAATCCTACCCTACGGTTCTTCTTTATGAACTGGTCAATAACATCGTCATAAAAAGTTGGTTGTGACTTAATTTTCCCAAGCAACACGCACACTTGTAAAGGCTGCTGAAGCTCACTGGCTAGAGCTACGTTGACTGCGTATGGCTTGTGTTTAAGCAACAGAGTGAGACGACGTGAAATGGCTATGCGCGCGCATGAAATCACAGTACTGCTGCGAGGGCCTGGAAGCTCCCACAACCGAGCAAGCATCGGCCTTCGATACACAACGCAAAGCACAATTATTGCCGCGCAAGCTTAAGACGTCTTCTGTCTACAAAAATAAAAGCCAAAATGGAATGCTTATAAATGCATGCATTTATTAACAAATAAATATTACTTCTTTCTCAAGTAATGAGCTTGCGCAGCAAGCATAGCAAGCACGGAGAATTCGCCACTGCTGCAGTGTAATACTATTCACATTTTGCAATCACAAAGAAGAAGAAGGAAAAGATCTTGGGTACCTTCTATTGTGGATCATTTTGCTAAGATGCACAAAGTTCTGTAGGACACAGGAAACGGTTTCCATTCAGTGATATCAGAGATGATTTCGGGAATCATAACTTATCATTTGGACAGAAAATGGATTGTTCTAGTAGTAGGCACAATGGCTTGTTATATCTGTAATTCGTCGGCTGTGTTATTGTTATATCCTTACTTTTATAAAATGTTATATCGTAAATCGTAAATTCAATCCTATTATACATTAACTTACTGTCTCTAGAATCTATCCTTTTGCTTACTCAAAACTTTGTACAATCAAAGTCCTACCGGCTACTCTATTGTTATGTCGCTATCTCTCTATATTATATCTTATTCTACCTCTATAATAACTCTCCTTCTAATCTATTGTCGTGCTCCTAAAATACTAATTCAGATTTATTTCCTCTTCGGATATTGGCAAAATTTATATTTCGCTGCGCCAGCCAATATCCTATAACAGAAGAGACTCTTGTTCAGGGAAATGATTCAAAACCTAAAAGGATGCACATAATAATTTATCTCACGCTAGCGCTGTGCAGATTCAGTTAGCAGTCGTAGACCGAATCTCACTTAAACAATTATATCTAAATTCCTTCCCGCCAAAAGGTTCAATTTCATAAGTGGTGGTTTGAATTCGTAATCAGGCATAACTCAGATATAAAGGTACAAAACATGTTTATTGGAAAACACAAAATATTTACAGTTATGTAAGTTTAAATACTCAATGGATCAAAATTCACTCTAAGTTAAGGGTAATACTAAAGCGCAATGAATCAGAGCAAATTAAATCCTTCAATTATGAAAGGATTAGGTTTAAGCATACTACTACTACTATATAACTCCTTTCGCAAATTACTCACAGAATACTTATTGAACACTTTCATTAATACTCTATCAATGATTACCTTAATTCTAAATTTTATCTAAGCAAGTCTAGCCATTCACAAATCACTGCCTATTTAACAACTCTTCTTTGCTCCACAAGGGCTTAATTAATTCAGTCATATTCTCGCTAAAAGTTCTCTACTAGTGTCCTTTAGTTACAACACACACAAATTTCCTTTTCTTCTAAACAAATTTTAACATAGAACGAAAACTCTTACATTACTGAATCTTCTCAGATTTCATGCCGCCATCTCATGTAGGTCTGGATTACCGTACTGCATATTCTTCGGCTGTCTATGCGCCTGGCGATGTATTACGCTTTTCCTTCTACTCGTTTCCGACTGCTGCGTGCTGTCTACCGCTCCGCAGGAAACTTTCTCCAATGGGACATTCTGCTAGGGCTCGATTCCACATGGGCCGTCCTATCGCGATCAGCTCCGCTCGAAAATCTTCAAGCATTCTCAAGAAAAGAACCTGCCGTCCGTCATTACCGTAGCCGACCCACGCTCTCTCTCTCTCACGAATCCTCCGACAAACTCCCCCCTTAAACTCGAATCCGGCACTCGAAGATCAAAAGGTCAAAGAGCCCCCTAAAACGGCGTGCTTCGTCTTTTATTCGTCCTATTCGGGCGCCCTCTATTCAATGCGGTTTTCACCCACGAACCCCATCGTTCATGCCCCTTGGGTGATCCTACACTCTCGCTAACCTGTCCGGTTACATTATTCTAGGTAGGCGCTCTGACGTCATATTTCCGCGTAGGTATAGCCTTCATCGCTACGCTCGACTCGTACCGATTATACGCGATTATTCCGGATTACTATTATAAACCTTTCTCAGAATTTTGTAAAAGGTACTAGACAGCTTACTTGGGAATTACAAATAACCTAACAATGACTCTCACTATATCGCACACATGGACTATACATTATCACAAAACATAAAACAACACTTTATAATTATTAGCTGATGTGCAGATATCCCTTAATTAGTAGTAGTTTGTCATGTTAAATCCTGAATAAAGAATTTACTTGTAAAGCCTGCATTCAGGATCTAACAGGCTGCAGCAAAGATAATTAAAAAAAATAAATAAAAAAATCAGCTAACGCCTTTTTATTCCCGTATGCAGGGAGTAGGCGAGGCCATTTAGCCCTATCTAACTTTTGGAGACTGAGTGGGCAGTTCAATCTCCACTGGTATCAATCAGAGATAGATGGCCCAAGGCTATCAGTAATTAAGCGGTACACAGTGAAGAGAGACGGCTCAAATGTGCCGCCATCTCGTGGTCCCTAACCCTAACAGAATATTTAATGTCTGAAATAATGTGGGTTCTACGGTCGATTTTCTTGAGTTTACGGGACGAAAAACCCGCTTGCCCGTGCCAGAGATCGACTAACTCGGGAACCGGTTGAAAAAAAGCTTAGAAAAATTTCTTCTAGTCGCCGACTAGACTCGAAACCAAGTCTTCCTTCGTGCGGCCAAGCGCCATGGTGTGCAAACGCCTCATCCACCGAGCTACACAGGCTCTCAAAGATAATTATAATAATTTATTATTATAAACCTAAGAAGGACTTGTGCACATTTCAAGCTAAAGAATATAAGAAAAGAAAAGACAATTTTACGGTACTTGAAAAATAACTTAATGCTATTTTGACTTAAAGATGTAGCTTTTTTTTTTTTTTTTTTTTTTAATGCCTGTGAGTCAGTCTGCATAGCAACATGCTTACATTAGTAAAGGGATCACAAAAATGTTTCTACCGTATTAATGACAACAATTGCCTGTCGTCTGACGAAATGTGTTAGGACATAAAATTCTATCCCCCCCCCCCTTTCCATTATAGTAACTGCACAGGCGACTGTCGAGCGAAACTGGCATAGCCGCTGGATTAACGATAAATAGAAAGAGGCTTTATAAGATGGATTATAGTGGCTTGCAACTGCTTCCAAGCTGTGGCTTCCGTTTACCAATTCCATGTAAAGGTGTGAGGGATAAAAAAAAACAGTCTCCTCGCTCTTCGCATCCGATCGATGTATTTGGGTATGATGTTGCCTTTGGAGCTTTTTTTTTTTCCTTTTCGAGTAGAGCTCTTTTGTTCAGTTTATCGAGTTATGACTAATAGGGCTATTCAAGGGCTTAGGCTACGGATTGAGAAGAATGAAACTGTGAACACGTGGTATTTAATAATATTGTACGCAATTCCAGTTCCTTCTCATTTTGCTTGTGCTCAAATCCCGCAAGCCAAATCCGGCTCGCGAATACTTTTATAACCCTGAAAAATTTCGCAATGAATTTTAAATATATTAAAGATAAAAATGAAATCAGAACATGACGTCATAAAGCTATAATCTAATAGGTTATTATTATTATTATTACATCCAAGTTTTGTTTAAAAAATAATGTCCATATATTTATTGATATTCACGTACTTTGATCGGTCTCTTGTTATAAACTGAGAAAGAACAAGTTTTTTTGCCTTTTTAAATCTGATATAAAGCAAAGCATAAATCACAAATCTGTCCACCCAACGTAAGGAATAATTAACCTTATTGATACAGCAAAACAATACTATCTGAAGTGGGTGCGTAATTTGAACTGGCATTATCACCTCCTTCGATGCTAGATGAGGTCGTGTCAGTACGCTATCTGTTACAAAAAGGAAATATTTCTTTGGTGAAGGAGTGATTTTTATTTGCTTTGTTTTCGACCATGTATGAAACGAGAACGCCTCTGGTTGCAACCTAGAATACCGATAAGGGAGTCTCACAAAGGAAAAAAAAAAAAAAAAAAAAATCGGTGAATGAATATTTATTAAAAAGCCAACTTTCGGAAGCATAAGCGTCATCGAAAATGGGATATTCGTGGTTGGAACTCGGCTACTCGCTAATAAAATGCATCGATTGGGATGTGAGTCCTTATGACATCATAAAAACGTTCATAACTTCTCTCTTGGCAAACTTTTTCTTAATATTTATGATCGCCAAGATATTAGGCTGTGTGATCAATGGGTTAGATCCACGAGGAACAATCCAAGGTGAGTTATTATTATTATTATTATTATTTTATGTTATATATATATATAGGGACGGTTCGTGCATAGGCACTGCGGAACTGCAACACCCCCAATTTTTCTCGATATATAAATATATTTATTAATTTATTTATATTTGCTTGTAATATTTAATTTTATCATCAACAATCCTATACAATTCTCTTATTTTGTATTAAAAATAATAAAAATCCATCTTGTAGCACTTAGGAAGGCGAAGGGCGCTAGCAGCACTGTGCTTACCACAGTGTCATATTGTTACGCGCTCAAGCATATGCACGTCATAGTGAAATGCGAGCTATTAGCGTAATGCGGCACTGTCCGTCGCGCAGTTCCACTGTTGTTTATATCCAGTTTGTGCCAGTAGTAGAGTGTTCGTATGCTTACCGTGTTTACTCCGTCTCTTTAAATATTTGGACATTACAATTAAAGACATAACATGTGTTCTAGCTTTTATTTGACAACATTATTGGGGTTATGATAATGGATTTTATTTTAAGTGATTTTGAATTATACTAAACTGTATAATTTTATCGATAATAAACATTATTTTTTCATGTTTAATTTCTTTTTTAATTTTTACCATCATTTTGATATTTTATCCAAACACGCGTACACACTGTACTTACAGTGTGTATGTATTTTTTGAAAGTTGCAGCATCCCCACGATTTCAAGTCACGAGCCGCCACTATATATATATATACAGGGTGTTCGGGATAAATTTGACATATTTATAATTAATTATATTTTTCCGTAAGTTACATGTATTAACACACACTTCTCTTCATTTAAAAGTTTGGACCCTTCTTCATTCATATACAAGATGTCAGAAAGGATGGATAGCTGGAACCCACCTGAATCATGGAAGAGAATAACTTGTATCATGATGATTCGTGCCCGCCATCAAAATAAGGATATTACGACTGCTGCCCAATGCTCCCTGAATACAGTAAAAACAATCAGGCATGAACTAGAGACTTGCAATGGTGACTACGAGGATGTAGCAAGAAGAAAGATCCCTAGCAGACGATCTGATTGCGTTCGTACAGCAGAATTCCTCGCAAATCTGCAGGAACAGGTGTTGAAGAACCCTGGCATTGGAATTCGGGCTTTGTTCGTGGAGTTGCTAACTGTAGTCAAGCCCTGGATAACAAGGGTAGCCAATGGTAGGCCGTATGTATGGCAGCAGGATTCGGCCCCTTGCCACACCTCTGGGAAAAGTCAAAAATGGTTGTCTGAAAATTTCTACGACTTCACCAGTCCAAATGTTTGGCCTCCAAACTCCCCAGACCTTAACCCCATGGATTATTTTGTATGGGGCGCAGTTGAAAAAGACACCAATCGCACTTCCAGTAATACAAAAGCCCAGTTAATGGATAAAATTAAAACAGTTTTTGCGGCCCTTCCCAGGGAGACTGTAGCATCAGCTTGTTCGAGGTTCCGAAGCAGAATTGAAGCTGTGATCGATGCTAATGGTGGTTATTTTGAGTAAATCTTGTTGATAGTATTGTAATTAACTCTGCCTGTAATGTTTTTTTGTCAATTCATTAAATTTAATAGATACAAAGAAGATTTTCTTTTTCCTTACGAAACTGTCAAATTTATCCCGAACACCCTGTATATATCATAATCATCATCATCTCATCTTCCTTTTCCCTCTCTTACCTTGCGGTGTCGAGGGTTTATTAATCATCGGACCTCAAACCATTCACAGGATATAGTATGATCAGCCCAACACCCCGGTGTCCTTGGGGATGTCCATAATGTTGAGTTCTCAAGGCCGGTTTGCCTGCTTTGCGGGATGAAAAATCCCAGAATAAACTGGGGAGAAAAACCCTGCTGTCCACGCCTAAGACCGGCTAATTTGGCTATGGCTGAGGAAGATCCATCAGCTCCTCACGTCAGTTAACGGACATCCCCAAGGACACGATTTTCTCGTCCATTTAACGAGTCGCATGTTTGCAGCCATTAGAAATATGAGGCAAATGATGGTCCTAAGTCTGTAAGACTGTGTCCGGGTGAAATGCCTGCGAAAAGAAAACTGACGGAGTTTGAATGAGGCATTTATGATAGGATGCCATGTCGCAGGCCTATTTCTTTCACAAATTGGGCCATCTCAGTTCGACAATCAGTGATACCATACCGAGATGGAAGTGCAGGGAGTCACCTGTAAGTGTTACCGGAAGTAGACGAGCCACCATACCCACCGGAACGTGATCGTAGAGTGCTACGAGGGATAATATATAAAAACCGCCATTAGTCAGCTAATACATTGAATGCGTACGTCTGGGTATCGGCTGGAACACAAATCTGCACAAGATCATTCAGAACCGAGGCTCACAACTTGGTTTCCATGGTAGGATCACACATGCAAGTCTGACATTACCCGAACCAACGTGCAGCGTAATCTTTAATGTAAAGAGCGCGTTCAGAGGGATATGGAAGCTTGGAAAGCTGTGTCATGGAGCGACGAATCACGCAGTACCCTCTACCGAGCAGAAGGACGGGTGTGATGGATACCCGGTGAACGTCTCTTGTCAGAATGCGTAACCCCAACGATGTAATTCGGAAGTGGCGGTGGGATGGGATGGTTGTGTGCTTCCTCTTTTTGTGGTGCCACGAACAATGAACTCCGAGAGGTATCTGAACATTCTGGACAATGGAATGCTTCTTACTTTGTGTCATTTCTACAGAATTGACCATTGTTTCTTTCAGCAAGACAATGCACCGTGTCATAAGGCTGCTGCCGTAATTGCTTAGTTTGTGGACATGAACGTCAACACACTTGACTGGCCTCCACACAACTGTAATCTCAACCCTATTGAACATCTGCGGAATGAACTGGAGTGTCGGAAGAAGTCAAGGGACATCCGTCGACACACAACAGTTCAGGACCTCATTACATGCCTACAGGAAGAATAGTCCAAAATTCCCATTGATCGCTATCGTATGCTTCTGGAAAGTATGCTCCATGGGATTGGTGCAGTCATCGCAGCAAAAGGAGGTCTTACATCTTATTAAGGTGGGCGCCGTGGCTCTGTGTTGTTCCTCGTACTATGATGCTCGTTGACTTCTTTAGAAGAAGTGTATATTTAAATTGATTTTTAAATATAAAATATAAATAAATCTTTTATTTCTCTGAGAGGAGCAGGCTTATACAGTATAATTCTTTTCATTCTAACTACGATTTAGAAGTTGTGCACAGCCAATTTCCATCGTTAGCCATGGTTAACAGCTGTGCCTAAGCCAATCAATGATTTCGATAAGCATCAGAGAAGAGAATGCGATAGAAAAATGCCGCCAACCGGAGGGCCTAACCTCTTAATAGGTATTTTGTCTCAAATAGTATAAGTGCTACTTTTTTTGGGGGGGAGGGGGGGAGTTTTCGGTGTTAAAAACTCCTAATTTCCGAAAGAAAATCCATACTTAACTGTGCCAAAGATATCAACCAAATAGGGAACCAACTGAAAGAAGCTGATTTCGTTCGGCGATGGAGTGCTGTGCAAGCAAACGACATTTCCTCAGGACTACATGGGTACCGATTTTTTTTTTTTTTTTTTTTTTTTTTTTTTTTTTTTTTTTTTTAACAGAGCTTTAAAAACAACTGATATCTTGATTACACGAATTGCCAGTTTTCAACGATTTTATAGCCAGATTATTTAAAATAGCTGATATTGTTCATATTTTAATAATGTCAGTAGATGTTTTGAAAACAATAGATTTCATAAAATATTTAAAAAAAATACTATAAAAGTATAAAATATTTTTTTATATAAAGTATCGATTTTGATGGAAAAAACTTCAAAATTTATCAAACCACCTCTCTTCTTAAGAACCAAGTATTGGCATGGCGCAATACTTGGTTGGCCTGCGAGGTACGTCACCGTGCCAGGCAGAAGCCCACTCCGTATCTCCTAAACGTCACGTGTTGTACCGTTTGAGACAGGACTGACTGTTATCCAGATTTCCATGAAGTCCACGAGCAATAATCCTTGATAATCTCAAAGACAGTATTCATCATCACTTTTCCTTTAGAGGATCATATTTTATTTCAGATAAAGGGACTGTTTCCATTTCTTCAAATGTCTTTTTAATGCTGGACCTACTGGACCACCCACTCCGACAAGCATATCGTCTTGTTGAATTGGATTTGAATCTTTTCTAGGACATTAAGAACCGTTATAGGAGTTTGTCAGCTCGAGATGGATTAGGAAGTTTCCTACCAGAAACTCAAGTTTTTCATATGAAATAAAGCAAACCAACTTCTAGGTGGTCGAGTCGAGTGGTTAGCATACTCACCCTCCAACCAATAGTCTGTTGGTTGGAATTCCAACGTGGGCATGGATGTTTGTATTTGTCTTTAGGTAATAGATGACTAATAAGCAGGAATAGTAGGCTCACACCCAACGATGAAAGTGAGCCTACTATTCCTGCTCGCTACAGGCCTTAAGTGGCTTGAAAAAAGTTTCATGTTTGGTCTCTTGAGTGGGGCTGACAGACTATGCAAAAAAATCAAATCATAAAAAATAAAGATTTCTTGTCCCATTCACGATGCTAATGTTTAGGTTTACAACTTTTCATGGATGGGAGTATAAAAATAAATAAATAAAATAAAATAACAGATGTAATATTTTGGCCTTAACTGCATCAGCAGTAATTCAAAACAATAACTGTGTCTCATCATTAAATTCTCCTATCATTGCGTAACATTTTGACTGTTCTTTACTGTTTCATCGTATATGTCGATAAACCGATGCAGAATTTCCCACTCACATTTTGTTCACAGAAGTCAAACAACTTTATGACCAGCGCTTCCAAATGAATCGCCATTTCGTAACGGTTCTTGTTTGTTGTGCAGCTTGAAGACTGACACTACACGTTGTTGGTCAGTAAGTAGTCCAACCAAAACAATCAGCTAACGCCTTTTTTTTCCGTATAGGGAGTAAGCGATGCGTTTTAGCCCTATCTAACTTTTGGAGACTGAGTGAGGCAGTTCAATCTCCACTCGTAGCCAATCAGAGATAGCTGGCGCAAGGCTGTCACTAATTAATCGGTACGCAATGAAGAGACGGCTAACAAGTGCCGCCATTTCATGGTCCCTAACCTTAACACAATATTTTTAATGTCTGAAAATAGTGTGGATTCTCCGGTCGATTTCTTGAGTTTACTGGACGAAAAACCCGAGTAACATGCTTATAGCACCAGTTTCAATGAGCTCTGAGGAGGTTCTGGTACATCATATGTGGCTGTAGGAGTTGGCAATAGAGTTCCATCTTGCTGTCTATTCTGGTTGACGTAACTTTCGGACGACACTGGCGTGATCTGCTTGTGACGGTTCTTGTCTCCCGAAACAGCATCGAGACCAGTGGCGGCCCGTATATAAGCACTGCGACACTGCAGCACCCCCAAGGAAAAAATGAAAAATTTTAATTTTGTTTGTGTTTATAAATAATAACAATGCTTACAACATTATATAAATGCAATACAACATGTTAAAGGTTAGAGCTTATGTTTCGACATTGATTGAATAGTTAATAATTGGAATTGTTCGATTAACGCTTTAGATTACAAAACAAATACACTGCGATCTAACGCAGTGTCCATATTATCACGTTCAACCAATTGCAGCCAGACTCGCCGATATTCATTTGTGCTTCTCATTGCACTGTAACTAATGAATCTGACACTGCTCTTTGGGCAGTGTATAACATGCTTGCGCACATTATTTCTGTGAGATACGAAACTTTTATTATTGGTCTTTGTTTGTGGTGAGGGTGATATTTTTAATAAAGCAATTTTTAACATGTAAATTTAATTATTAATAAATTAGTTACTGATTAGGAAAAAAATAATTTTATTTTTTATTGTATATGCCGCACCCCCACTTAAAATTTTCATCGGCCACCACTGATCGAGACATTAATTCAACATGCTACCTTCGCCTGCGAATGCCCGACTTCAATTTATCTAACTGCCGGCATTCTCAAATAATCATCTAAACAATGATGAAAATTGAATGAATATATGAGCAAGCCAAATAATTGGAAATATTGTGGCAACTCGTGTTTTTATAGCATGAGTAATTTGTATTGTGTGCAAATGTTTTCAGAAGATAAATTTCTGTTTGAATAATTGGAATTTGTATACCAAAATACCTTCGGAAATTGTTAAAATATTCATGAGTCATCAGCCATGAATATAATTTGCTCTGTTAATTTTACTGATTAGAGAGGTGTTCTAAAGTAAGGCTGAAAGCAGAGTAGCCTTGAAATGTGTCTTGTTCTGTTCCTTCCTCCCTCCACTATAGTTCAGTATACACTGTAGTGTGCGATCAAAGTTGCATTTCATGTATTATCGCGTACACGATAGGCAATCAAATTTCTTACACATAATAATATTAATGCTAATGAAATTCACCACTGATTACGCTGTTATGATGATGATGAAGCAGTGATGACCGAGATGACGACAATAAGGGACCACGAGTGGGTTGCCAAAAACAGCAACTGATGATCTCTATAAACAGAAAGCTGGGCAGTAGAGAAAAATGGGCAAAACAATCAGCGATCATTAGCAGTATAACTGAACATGGATTAGCGTGAGTCAACCAAATCGAGTAAATCAATTCGTACACATGCAAAATGAAATTGACGAAACTAGAAGTTGTTACCGATTAGTTGAACGTTATCAAAAGGAAGATATCGCTTCTCTTCACACAACTTTCACTGAGGATGATATTTTGGTCCATCATTATGATCTCGAAATGAAAATTAAGTCAATAGAATATTACGATCCTGTCTAATCTAATCGAGGGCCAGAAGTTGAAACTCTCAATCTTCCACCACAAAACGATAGTCTGCCAGGACAGCAAAGGTACCATTCAATCAGGATTACATGGTGACGAGAGAAGAATAAATACTCAAAGCCATGTGAAGAATTTGTGAGCAAGATGACACACGAAGTCATCGTTGTTTCATCTTTCTCATACACAAGTACGTTTGCTTCAGCGGCTATCGAAGGGACTGAAGTTATGGAACCTCTCCCTTACAGCAAGGATTTGACATTATCGAACTCCAATAGTGTCAATATGACTCCCAAAAAGGATTGATAAGCAATTCTTAATGTTAAGCCGCACGCATGTATTGTTGATTTGTCGAAGCCTTAAAATCTACTTTCTGAAAGACGAATTATTGCAATATTTAAATACACGAGTAAAGCATCAAAGTTTTTGACGTTTTACTCCTGATATACCTTATTCTTGACCTACCCTTGCATGACTAACACAGACACTGAACGACAATATGGAAACAGCAGCTTATATTATTTGCGTGAGGGCATTTTAGTTTTTTCTCTAACTTTTTTTTATTTTAAAGAAAAGATGCTCATGTACTGAAATGTATTTTTTCCCCTCCCCTAATCCTTACAGGTATGTTCCGATTCGTTTTGAGAGCACTATGCTACCTAATAACAGCCATCTATCCTCCAATAAGCTTGTATGTAGTGATAGTATACTCTATCTGGCTCGGTCTACTTGATATGATGGGATGTGTATTAAAAGTAGAAGAGATCGATGTGCTTCTGGAGAATACTTACATTCAAGGGACTGTCGTTCTGATAATTTTTATAGTCTTAAGGAAGATAAATCAAAAACTAGAATCTTTCGCGATGGAATAAAGATTAGTACCAGTTAAAATATATTTGCATAATTATTTTATTATTTTTTAAATAAGCACAGGTCATTAAAGAACGAATTACTTGAATAAAAAGCCTATGCCTACCTGTTATGAATGAAAAATCGACCGAAGATATATTATGCTAGCTTATCACATTATTATTACAGCTAGAAAAAACAACACGTTTAAAAGCTAATAATGCACAGCATTTAAATACAATGCCATAAAAAAATAATTAAAAAGTCATCGACGCTATTGCTTGTCAGTATGAGCCAACCCATGACAAATATCTGGCGCCATTGAACTGCCAATCTACTCAATGGGCTTTCTTTTAGCTGGAGGACTCTAGGCCCTTGCATATTGCGTAACCAGGCAGAAATTTCAACAGGTAATGTTTTTCTGCAGAAAATTAATTAATCCATCCGAGGATTAAATGTACTTTCGAATTAGAAAACAACAATCGACTTCCTTTCCAGGATGTTCTCATCCAAATACAACCTAATGGCATTCTCCAGTATATAAAAACAAGTCCGGGGAGATACATTGATGCTGCTTCTTATCGTCAGCGGGGAGGCATCAAAACTTTAATGTGTCGTGCGCACACCGTAATATATGAAAGGTATGTCTGACAAGCTCGCCAGATTAATCTTCAGGTCTCCTCTACCCGATTCGCAAACTAAATTCATTCTTATACCCAGAAAAATATCCTGTTCTCTCCTACCCAGGAATTCTTTAATGTTCATTCGGCCTTATTATGGACAGGCCAACAGTCTGGCCTGCTTCAATATGCTTGGTACATCAGGATTACATCCAGCTCCATTATTCTGATGTCAGGTCTTGCAGCTATGCCATATCTCCTAGATATGGCATAGCTGCAAGATTCACTGGTATTTATTATTGATAATAATTTTGTTTGATCTGTCTTGAAACTAGACCGACATAAGTGAATTCAGTCATTTATTTGCTTAGAATGTCTTCCTCTAACATTTCGTAATACAAATAAATTTTTAAACTGAACTTGCCAAAAAATTATATTCTTGTTAAATTCTTTATCTAAGTGTAAGAAAACAATGTTTACACGTGAAGTAACTTCACGACTGGGCTATCTGTATACAGGTAGCCTAGTCGTGAGGATGACTTCACATCAGTTGCCTTAATATCTCATAACACAAAGCGCACTTCCTTTCTGGTGGGCATAAATTATTACGTGACACCTCCGAGGGAGAGCACTCCACTCAACTCTCCATCTCTACCATTTAACCCAACTACACAGAACCGCTACTACCATCATCATTATCTACACACAACGACATCTTCTGCTTTTTTGTCTGTAAATTGAGTGTATTTTCAAGGCCGATTTTCCTGTATGCAGAATTAAAACTTGAGTTTCCGGGAGAAAAACTATCATATGAGATCGGATTACCTTTAATTAAAAAAAAAAAAAAATCCTTACAAAGATTCTTCCCATCGCGACAAGAATCGAACTTAAGCTTTTCCGACCAAAGGCTTAAGTTCGATTCCGCAACATATCGTTGTTCATCCAATTGCGCTACGGAAATTATGCATTATGGGAGGGTTATTCCTCAGACCTGTTTCGACCTTCATTGAGGTTTCATCAGTGGGAGCCAGACCCAGAAGAAAATTATACACGTCCAAAAGGAAGTATGCTTTACAGTATGGGATACTACAGCAATCGATGCGAAGTCATCAGCCTCTATATATAAGGACTGAACAAGAATTTCTTAGCAAGTCAAGTTTAATTTGTAACCAATTGGGAAAAACTTTAGATAATTTTTGATGGGATAATAGTAAGAATATTGCAATGTAAATAAATGGAAAGATTATAATCCACTGGATTATATATTTTCAATAACTGACAGTGAACATTCAAGGATATCCACACATACATTATTGTTGAAGACAGGTGTCCCAATTAAGATGATCTTTCTGACTATACATGGCACATTAGTACCGTGGATGGGTTAAGGATTTCCTTTTTTTTGTATTTTTTATTTCTTTTTTACATGATCTGGTAACTTTCTCTAGAGACCAAGTGGTAGTCTCACACTGGGCAATGAAATCCATCTTCTATGACTGACAGATGAATGTTCATGTCACTAAACCCGATCAAAATCACCCATGTCCATGGTGGGTTGGTTGGAGACCAGATATGCTAAGCACTCAGCCAACCAAGCAGACCACTGTTAAACCATCTAAGCGTATTTAAACATTATGGTTTCAAAATTAAGGAATAAGAGTTCCAACTGTTATGACCTGTGGTTAATGGAATCCATTAACAACAGGTCACAATACAACAAAAGAAACTGACAAAGAACATTAAACTGCTCAAACTCTTTTGCATCTGCCTTTTCAGATAGTTGTAATTTGATATATACTGATTAATTGTGCTCACATGGCCATCATTAATAGACTTAAATTGGATTCCTTAGTGCGTTTTGCCTAGAAATTCTCAAATTTATTTAATCTCGAAACTTTACCAATTAACCAGAACAAAAGTATTGCTCTGATTTACATATCCATTCTTCAACTAACAGGTTGTGGGTTTGCATTCAAGTGGGCATGACACTGCAAATATCTTTAGGTGGGAGATAAATTTCATCGCCCCTGGCGTGAAACCGCTACCACATTCACTGGAAACTTGAAAATGTTCAATGTTTGGTTTCTAAATTATGTAAATAAATAAATAATAATAATAAAAAAAACAGCTGCTTTTTATTCCCTTATAGGGAGTAACGAGGCCTATCTAGCTTTTGAAGACTGAGTGGGCAGTTCAATCTCCACCGGTAGCCAATCAGAGATAGCTGGCCCATGTCTATCACTAATTATACCAGCCATCGATGAAGAGGCTGGCAAATAAGTGCTGCCTTACGTGTTACGGTTAGATACCATCTCTTGGTATCTAACTGCTTGCCTGTGCCAGAGATCGACCAACTCGGGAGCCGGTCGAAGAAAGTTCCTCCAGTCGGCGACTAGACTTGAACTTAAGTCAAACTTCGAGCGACCAAGCACAGAGGATGCAAGTGCCACTTCTAGACTGAGCTACATAGGCCTTATGTGAATTTTTTTTAAAATCCTTAGCCTACTTATGGTGCAAGCATACTATAGCTTTCGAAAACCTTTCATGGATGAGAGCCACATTAAAAAAGAAGCTGCAAGTTCAAATTCCACCATGGGAGATGAATTTTATTACCTGGTTCAGAAAGAGCCTCCGTAGCTCAGTCGGTATAGATGAAGCTCTTTAGTCAGAAAGACCTGGGTTCCATTCCTGTCCATGATGTGAGGAAGCTTTATCTGGTCTCTTTCGACTAAAGGTGAGTTAGCCAGTCTCATAGAGAGAGAGACGGATTTTCGTCCCTCAGAACAGGCAAACCGGCCCATGAACACACACGGATCTACACTCGTAAAATACATACTTAATCCCTCACTAGGATGGCTCAAGCAGTCCTAAGGGATGGTTGAGGAATGGGGGAAGCCCACACGAACAAATAAAAAAAACCTGGTGCAAGACAACCTCCCCATTTAGTGAAGGTCCAAATTGGCTTGATGGCGGTCCGCCCCTGCCGACACTTTTCATGTGAGAGACAATTTTATTTTTCGACGATTCTTTCATGTTAACTTAGTCATTTTTATTACTTCATTAATAATTAGTTTTTAACAACTATACTTACAACTAAATTAAAATAAACAGTGTTTTAATTTATTTCCCTATACCTCGTTTTGACTTTTTGTAGTATTTTTGGTGTGTATTGAGAGAGACGGCAAAAGCTCTAGCTACACCACTGTGTTAAATACACATTTTCTCTGGTCAAATTTCTCAAAAAAGTGAGCGTTCTCCTTGACTTTAATTCCCACAACGTGGACTGATTCTACTTTTCCAATTCCACAGAAAAACTGAAAGATGTGATAGTAGAGTTTATGTGTGCTTTGATGCTTTATTCAGAAGTTCATTACCTGGTGGAGATTCCTTCAGCTACACCAATTAAGATGATCTTTTGTAATTTCTCTTGGTTGGACTAGTCCACTATTTCTTGATTCAAAATTCTTGCTATGATCAGTTTTACACATGTAATTTTTGGTGGAATGAAAACTTTTACCCCATCTGTACCAAGGCAGTTCAAGATTTAAAAAAAAAAAATATATATATATATATTAATATATGTAGAAAGTTTTTTACCTTGGGTATATGTTGATAATATGACAAACATATATATAGCACATTACAGCTAGCTGGAGTAGAAGGTGGAATAAACAATAACAAATCCGTCAGTGAACCAAATCAGATCAGATTTCTAAAATGGCTACTTCAACTGAAAAATTGCTTTTGTGTCAAAGTTGTAATGACAATATTTTCTTCCTTTAATAACGGTAGTGCGATGTAGGTAGCATGATCTCGGAGAATAATCTCCACTTTCATCCCCCCCGGATATACGGTTTACCAAAAATCCACAAACCTAATTCCCCCCCACGTAGACCTATAGTAGATGCCACTTATGCACCTTGCTACAAACTGTCAAAGCAGCTAGGTAACTCTCTGACCCCCCCCCCCCCCCCCCAAGCCTAACTGGTCTTACCACATCCTATGTAAAAAACTCTACCCACTTAAAAACTTTAATTGAAAATCTAACTTTAAACAATACAGATATATTGGTAAGCTTTGACATCATTATTTTTATTATTATTAGGTGACACCTCCAAGGAGTCTAGGGACTCATCGTGGGAGGGCACACTACTCTACTTCGCCAAATACATCTCATCCTCTCCACTACTACTTAATTCTCCAACTACGATACTATAGTACGCCTACAGATTCGAAACCCTTCGACACTTCCGCTCATGTCAACAGGAGGTGAATCCATTCCGATAATAGGGTAATCAGTCCGTATTATGGGATGAGTTATTTTTTATTATTACACGTCGGAAAATTAATTTGTTTTATGATCATTGTAGTCAACTATGTTGCTTGTATAACAGTTGGAAATTTTGACCTACAAAGCACGTGATTTCGCGTGTTGGAGGCCAATTCGTACGACCTTCATTTCTTTCTCCCCTTCAGCATGAATCGACTATTCTTGGCAAGACGCCAAGCAGATATGCATTCTGTGGGCGAACTATACTACCATCAACGCCATCTATCGCCCATCACCACCACCAACAGTATTTTTTGTCTGTAAACTGCGTGTTCTGAAAGCCGATTTGTCTTTGACATCACCTCATTGTTTACCAATATTCTCCTAAATAACACTTTAACACTCTTAAAACCGTTTTTCCTTCTGATATCTTACAGCGCTTTGCCATCAATTCTGGTTATTTTTTCTTGGAAGATACAAACAGATAGATGAAACCGCTATGGGTTTCTCCCTCTCACCGTCTCTTGACAATTTTTACGGAAAATTTTGAAAAAAGAGCCATAGCCACATCTGCTCTCACGCCTTCTATCTGGCTAAGATATGTAGATGATGTGTTCTCTATTTGGCCTCATCGCCCAGACACATTAGACTCCTTCCTCAGTCATCTCAACAGTGTACATCCAATAATCCAGTTTATGATGGAAAAGGAAAACAACAATAGTTTACCCTTCCTAGATACCTTAGTAACACACTTTCCTAATAGTAACCTTTCCTTAAAATAAGGGGATATTAAATCCCACATAGTTTTAAAACCGAATAAGAAACTCAAAGATAGGAATCAGAGAATTTCTTGCCGAATAGAGTAAACTATAAAGTATCGGCGACACTAGCGTTAGCAAATGCAAGTGATCCTAGTACGTACTACAATACTGGGCAGCTCGTTGCAAAGGTGGAGAAGTTCAGATCGCTATTCTTAGGTATTTTCCATAATGTAAAAACACATTTCCTAGGAAATGTATGCTGTTGTACTACGTACTAGGATCACTTGCATTTGCTAACGCTAGTGTCGCCGATACTTTATAGTTTACTATATTCGGCAAGAAATTCTCTGATTCCTATCGTTGAGTTTCTTATTCGGTTTTAAAACTATGTGGGATTTAATATCCCCTTATTTTAAGTAATGTTTTCATTTTCGAAATGAAGCTTATTAGCTCTTTATATTTAAGTAACCTTTCCTTCTCTATATATCTATATATATATATAAAACCTAGTCACAGGCAGATACATTCACAAACTCCCCCCCCCCCTCTCAATAATATGGCATTATTAAAACTAACTAATACATTATTATATTTACGGCTATTTTGCCTGCTTCTGTTTAGGAGTGCCCCTGTTTAAATGTCATTGGCTTTTTTACTCACGGATTCTTAGGGCATTGTAGATGTATATTTACCAATAAATATATGTAGCATAAAAGAAGAGAAATTTACACATACCTTTTTCTGGGTGTTGTGGCTTTTCTTCTTTCTGCGATGTCCAAACTACTGTGTGTGTGTGGGGGGGGGGGGGGGAGAGAGACAATGTGGGAGAATTAAATAGAAATGGAAAAAACCCAGGTTTTTTGAATAATATATATTATATTATTAGGGATGGGCAGAGCGTTTTTTTATATTTATATAGGGTGGGAAAGGGTTGAAAACAATTGATTTTTAGAGGGGGGGGGGGTTGACGGGGTGCGGTCCGTTTCGATTATGCTTGGTTGTCGTCTGAACACATGGAGGAAGTGGATGCTGTCAGGTCGGGTAGGTGTTTCTGCTTTTGAAGTGTTTGTGTTACCGCCTATTGGTAAGGGTTGTGACCTCAATTTTATATTGTGACGCTTCCACACCTCGGAGATTATGTAGGGCCTGTGGACGTTGATAGAGTTCGCGTCACATTTTATGGCTATTGTTTCCGATATTCTAAGCATTGTTTCATTGTCTCGTCTGTCTACTATGATGACCTTGTCGATCTGCGGGGTATGTTTTTGTTCAAGGGCGTGAACAGCTATTTCCGTTTTTCCTGTGTTGTGTGTCCGATTTTTCTTTTTTGATGTTGTGTTTTTTAGTGTTTAAATGTTCTGGAATAGGGATGTTACAATCGCGGAAGTGGTCTTGTAGTCTTGCCCATAAAGACCTGATGGTGGAACCCGTGTAGGTGATATCAGTCTTTTGGGCAGGGAAATTTATAGACTACGTTGTGGTATTCAAAAATTTCTTTTTGTGTGTGAGATTTGCCAATTTTTGGTTTGTGGTGAATACCAGTTTGTAGTCATTATTTGAAGATGTATTTATAGGCTTTGTATGTATGGTAGTTTGATAATTTTTTTGTGTTGGGAAGTTTGTTTTGGCCGTCTTGTTTGCGTAATTTATTAGTTGTGTATAGGATAGTTGCACTTTTTGAAGATCTGTGTTAGGCCTGTGTAGCTCAGTGGATGTGGCGTTTGCACACCATCGCGCTAGGCCGCACGAAGGAAGTCTTGGTTTCGAGTCTAGTCGGCGACTAGAGGAAATTTTTCTTGTGGGGGGGGGGGGGGGTGGGGGGGGGGGGGGGTGGGGGGGGGGGGGGGTGGGGGGGGGGGGGGGTGGGGGGGGGGGGGGGTGGGGGGGGGGGGGGGTGGGGGGGGGGGGGGGTGGGGGGGGGGGGGGGTGGGGGGGGGGGGGGGTGGGGGGGGGGGGGGGTGGGGGGGGGGGGGGGTGGGGGGGGGGGGGGGTGGGGGGGGGGGGGGGTGGGGGGGGGGGGGGGTGGGGGGGGGGGGGGGTGGGGGGGGGGGGGGGTGGGGGGGGGGGGGGGTGGGGGGGGGGGGGGGTGGGGGGGGGGGGGGGTGGGGGGGGGGGGGGGTGGGGGGGGGGGGGGGTGGGGGGGGGGGGGGGTGGGGGGGGGGGGGGGTGGGGGGGGGGGGGGGTGGGGGGGGGGGGGGGTGGGGGGGGGGGGGGGTGGGGGGGGGGGGGGGTGGGGGGGGGGGGGGGTGGGGGGGGGGGGGGGTGGGGGGGGGGGGGGGTGGGGGGGGGGGGGGGTGAACCCTTCAAGACAAACATATCTGTAACTATCTTGGAATACAGGACCCAATTAAGTGGTAGATGAATTTCATCCCAGTATATGAGATCACCACTATTTATTGGAGAACTGAAATGGCTTGAAAACATTCCATGTTTGGTCTCTAGAAACAGTGCTTTCAGAATATACAACTCTTAGCCTACCCAGCAATAATCCACTATAAGCTAATAGCCTTTTTCTGGATGGGATTCATAAAACAATCCAGGTATTAATTAGTTCTTTCCTGTAAAAGTGTTTAATCTTTATAGTTCCTACCCACCCTAAAACTCATTATGTTCAAAAAATACAAATTTGATCACTTTCTCTAACTAACTCATCATCTTTTTTAATGCACGCACTTGGTTTCTGCTCATTGCCTTTGCTTCCAGATACTTCCATAGCCATTAATCAACTGAATTCCATTGAGCCACTGACCAACACATCTACAATCCATTAATCATCACCCTTTTCCCTACTTAGTTGTAGTATTCTGGAGTGCACTTTTGTATTAAAATATTCATCACAACAACTTTAAAACTCACTTCAATTTTGCAGACATGTGGTCAGTGACATCTATTATGAATCCAGTTCATAACAATTCGTGAACAGATAATTTAGTTCAACTCAGGCACTTTTCTGTTTACTTTTGCTATCTAGAGGCAAATATTTGTACTAGTGGATACAGCAGTAAAAACAGCTTACCATGAGTAATAAAAATTGCATTAAATCAATTATTTCTGGCTGAATAAATCAGGAAAGAGAGATAGACAACAGCTAATAATGAAACCACATTTACGTAACAGAATACAATAAGAATATGAGAGCAGCAATTGATATGTCAGACATGATAACTAATTCTGTTGACTGTTTGGATAAAGCCTTGAAGTGGTATAGGAAGTTATTTTTTCACCTCCTGCACACATATAAGTTCTCAATTCTCTTATGAGAGTCAGTTTGATTCTCATAAGATAAAATTTTCAAAACCTTCATACACTGAGAGCAAACCACTAAAATGGGATGTGCATTGCCTGATGACCAACTGCTCATATCGCAAGGAAGACACTTCCTGATCCTAGATCTATCCACACCAAAAAAAAATTCTGCAAAAGAGGGAGAGGCAGGTAATCACATAGGGTACCCTATGTGTGTGTGTGTGTGTGTGTGTGTGTATATCTCTCCTCTTTTGAAAAATATCATATAATAGTTAAATTTTGAATGTATGATGAAGGTCATGTAGAATGTTCGATATGATGTTGATCAAGATTTTCAACAAAATATTATTTATAAGTGTCATAATTTTGGTTAATCTAAATATGAAAATAAATAGCATGAATAAAGTTTTGCATGTTATCTTTTAATTTACATTAGATACGAAAATTTAAAAATAAGTCAAGAAGAATGGCTGACTTCTATTTTTTTCAGCAGTAAAAAAGTTCATATTTCAGATCATTTAAGACAAGAAGAAAATAGTCCACATTCACATGTACATAGTCCAGTCCTAAGTTCAATAAATCACCTTATCTTATTCAACTGTAATTATTAATATAGAAATGATAATTTCTGTGACCTAAACTGATATTGCATCAGTTTAGATAAGTCAGAAATTTAGCAACTAACAACACATGCACAAGGAATGTACGATACGATTTTTAAGGCATAGTTTAATATGGAACATATGCAAATAAATAAGTTGGAGATTGGCTGAACCTGCAGAAAATCAGATAATATATTTCAATATTAAAGAATTCTTCAAAAATGGAACTGATTTGTATTTGTTTTGTGGTTTCTTGTAATTCTGAGGTGCAATCAGCATAATCATTAAATTGCAAATCACTTTACAACTAATAAAGCCAATATAAAATTTCAGTTCAATAATATATTTATATTATATGAATTGCAAACTACTGATAAATATAATATATACCTTAATAGTACTGTATATCCATTAACTACACTATATTTTTCTGTTATTGTCAAGCAGTAAAACAAGGAATTAAATTAAAAAAAGTTGTCCTTTATTAATTATAGACATCATGGCTCAAAGCTGTATGTATCAGCTTTGGTGAAGCCATTAGAAATAGTATTTAGGCTGCAAGTACTATTCCTGTTCAATAAGTGGCTAATGTTATGATTAGAATATGGTCAAACAGCTTCAATACACAGAGACACAATAAAACATTTTATTTACAAATATTTTACATGACAACACATTTTCAACCATATTAAAACAAAAAAATGCATCACTTTCCAATGCTGCATAGATCTATTTCAAATGCCTAACTGATACACTGTGCATTATCATTATAAAATTTTAAATCAACTTTTGGTGAAAAAAAAATTGCATCATTTTTTTGGTCAAGTTCCAAATGGTCAAAGTAACATTTACATATTCTTATTAATATCGAAATGATAATTTCTGTGACCTAAACTGATATGCCATCAGTTTTTCACTTCAAGAATATAAGATTTTTTAAAAAAAAAAAAAAAAAACCTAACAGCACATTGCAAATTAAAATAAATAATCTGTGAGGGGGGGGATTAAACAGGTAAAGATGGCACTTATAAACACCTCAGGGTCATATGAAGAAGCAATATCAGTTGCAAGACAGCAGGGCTGATATAAGCATGATTCGATTCTGCATATCAAGTACCACAGCAACAGAATTTCTTCACCAAAAGGACACATACAATTTTTTTTTTTTTTTTTTTTGCTGGATCGGAAAGCATAAGAAAAAACACACGACAAAGTTTGCACATATCACACTCTCTTCATAGATGATAAATTACTTTTCAGACCTTGAAGATGCTGAGTGCTAACTCAGTAGCAGTAGTCATATATTGCTCATATACAAGTAGCAAAATGATGTTGTTATAAAAGGTTTTGTATTTCTATTAAATATTTCTCAACTCTGCTTCATCTTTGTGTTCTCTTTACTTAAAACTTTGAGAATTACAAATGGTCAACTGCCTTAACTAACGATGGGCACCACTTATTTATTTTTACAAGATCCCATGTTCTCACATTCTATAGTCTAACAAATTTGTTTTACGACTGCGCCAGTTAGACTATGTATTGTTTGTGCAAGATTATAAGATTTTAAACTAAAGACAAAGCAGATATTGTTAGCATTCCCCACTTATGTTAATCTTTACTATTAATTAGTCATGGCTTGATTACTGATTATCTAAACTTTATCTTATGCAGGTTCGAAGTTTTCAGGATAGTGCATTGACAGAATCAGTCCAATGTGTTGTTCACAAACCATTTAATTAAATTTAATTAAATAATAAAAGTGGAATATTTACAATTTGATTCGCATTAACATATATATACAGTCTATTACAATTCCTCTTAATTCAAACTTAGTTCTAATTTACTTTCTTAAAGCTAAATCACAATCTAGATTATCCTGCCAGTCACATATGCACAAACTGACAATAAAGCATACTTTGAGTAAGCTTATTTCAATATCAGTTCACATTATCTTTTTGTACCCATAAACAGACACACTAGATGTGCATTCTTGTTCAGAATTATCACATATATAACTACTTACAATTCTCGTTCAGCACTGCCTTTTATATGAATCTTTTGTTCACATATAGGTGCTCCTTCTCGTCTTTCTTTCTGCTGGCTTCTTTTTGATTTCCTGTCAAATTTCTTCTTTGTCTGTGTCATTGATTATTCTATGTCCTTTAAAACCCTTGTGACCTCACATGGCGGTAGACCCAGGTAAGAGATTCCAAAACCTATGACTTACGATGTTTCCCTTTCAATTACCGACAGCGGACCCAGGTAAGAGAAGGTGAAAACTCTAAGACAAAGTCCTTCTCGATGTCTCACCTTATAAAGGCCTGGACTTCGTTGTACACGTCTCTTGAAACTTCCATACATGGTCATGTATGGACATCTGACCATGATGACATCACACTTCGCGCAAATTGACATATATGGCAATAAATAAGAATAATTCCTAGAATTCTAAGAATAGTGCAGAATTCTTAGAATTAGATTTACTGATTAGACATGAGTTAACAGTGTTACATGATGATGTCATGTGCCACATTATTTTAACAAAGGTTCATAATTAATTTATTACAAATACAAGATTATTACAGACAAAATTTGACATTCTCTTTAAGTGCAATCTCCTTAGAAAATTATCTAAAAGTGAACATAATCATAAGTTACATAATCATGAGAGATTTTACAGTGTGTCACTTCTGTGTTACAATACTTTGGATTAGAGATTGTAAAAACTTTTTTCTTGGGGTTGGAACATATATTATACTTTACAAGAAATTATATCTTTGTTCCATATTTTAGTTCCAGAAGGTCATAATGTATTATGATTGTAATACAATAGGTATAAACCATTTTGCTTTCTGTATATGAGAAAACACTCAATATTTACAAAGGTCTGGCTACCACTGATGAGACCCCAACAAATATCAAAACTTGTCTGGAAAGTGACTCTCACTCTAATGTACGATAGAATACATGCTTTTTGTACATTATGTGATATAAGGAGCAATCTGATGTAATGTCACCAGCTCACCTCTATATACAAGTAGCACAGTTGTGAAGATACTTCACGTGCAAATGTTTTCTTGCTTATGCTTGGGTAAATGGATGAAAACAGCCATATATTTTCTTTTCAAGTAATATAGCAGGGCAGATATCCAAGTCAGGTAGCAAGCAAGGCACCCAGACATAACCATCACTGGATGATGCCACTGTTATATAGATGTCTTCATTAAACGGAATGACACCGAACAAAAGCTGGGTATATATATATATATCTTGGTATAGTGAGATACTGAAGTTTTGGTCAGTGTCACTGTATTGCTCAGGACCATCTTGAATACCTTACAGTATTCAAGATGGTTTATGTGCTGGTTCCAAAACAACTCACAGATGTTAACAAACTTTTTCCTGATTTTTCATCCAGTGAATTATTCCATTTGTTTGAATCAGTGAAGGAGTACCTGGTTTGCAAATGATTTGCTGTACATCAGTGTCAGAATAAACTTCGTCCTGTAAGATTATTTGTTACCTTATTTCTTGAAAGACCCAATATTTACAAAGGTCTGGCTACCGCCGATGAGACCCCAACAAATATCAAAACTTGTCTGGAAAGTGACTCTCACTCATAAATCTTATTTGCAGCACTGCCAAATGCAAATAAAAAATACCAGTAATGCTCTCTACTTACTCTGATAAACATAAAACAAATGTTTCTGAAAAGGAATTTCCACCAACAAACCAAACCTATCTGTACTAGCGTGTCTTTACTTATTATTATGTGACACCTCCAGAGAGTCCAAAGACTCATCGAGGGAGAGTGTGCCAACAGCATTATACTAAAATATATTTCGATACTCATGTTTGTGTAACAAAGGCATATGATTCCTTGCATAAACATAGTAACATTACAATTTCAAAGTTAACTATTTACAAATTTTCAACAAAACTCAACATCATAATAAACAATTAACTCTTTCAGAATCTTTTCCTGGAGATAATTTATAGAATCACCAATAAAAGGACATGGCGGATTAAAAATTGGAAATCCATAATTCTGTATTATACAACAATCCTGTATAGTAAAACCATTAACACAAACTCTCAACATGAAAAGTGTTTTATTTATTTATTTTGTAAACCACATGCTTTCTTAAAGCATACAGATAACACAGAGATTTCACAGAATGATCATGTGATTTTTCTAGGACTAATATATAAATGCTAAGAAAAATACTATTCAACAAGTATGATTTATGCTGAGAAATTATCTCAATACATCAACATGCATATATTCACTGTCCATTCCGTAAAAATTTTTTAAAATTATTTTTTTTATTATTATTATGTGACACCTCCAGGGAGTCTAAAGACTCATCGAGGGAGAGCATCTGTTCTACAACTTACCATCTCCACTACTCAATCCTCCAACTACAACGCCATCTACCACCAACTTTTCACAGACAATCAGAAACATCCATGCCCACGGCAGGATTCAAACCCACAGCCTTTTGGCTAGAGAGCGAATATGCTAACCACTTGGCCAACCAGGCACCGGCCTATTCCAAATGATTTATTCTATAAATTTTTTGAGTCCACACAAATATTACTACAGAACTGCAAAAGCATTTCATCCATCTCTTAGCAGTGAAAAAAGTGATAATAAGACAGGAAGTTGAACCGAAAGGGAGAAAAAAACTTCAGGTGATGGATGCTTTAAAAGATGGAGAAATAAATGTAAATATAAATATGATAAATTTCAAAAAAGCAATTATGATTCTAAAGGCAATTAATTATTAGGATAATAAAATAGTTTTGGCTAATTCTGTTGCACGTTTCTCACTTTACTTTTATGCAAATACACCAAGGTCAACAAAGGAGGTTAATTCCATGATAAATATACTCCACTTCATCAGTTCCCGATGTTTTGTGTTTATTCTCTAGTTTTTTAAACCTTTTGTTTAACATCTTTAATCTCCTGATGAAACGAGCCTGTTGACTCACAAAACTGATAGTTTTCATTCCAAAAAGTATACTTTTTTTTTCCCCTCACATAATATGGGCTTTATATGGGAAGTTAGGCATACAAGATCTCGATGTATTTAGAATATGTATTCAAAACTACAGAAATCTCAAACTTAAAAAAAAAAAAGCTCTCTTACTGCAGTTCTAAACATGACATGAACAACTGATCAGTTTAGTTTATAAGATGCAAGATTAATTTGCTGCTGGCATATATAATACATTTAGTTACTTGCAAAATTCAACATGCATAAAATCTAATGAAAATTGATTATATCAACTAAATGTGACTTTTTAAAGATCCCAAGATAAAGGATTAAAAATCCTTTATCTTGGGATCTTTAATTTATCATTTACATAGTATTCACACTGGATAAATAATACTCACGAATCACTTATAGAAGTGAGGAAATGTGAAATAATTTTGCATATATTAAGATAATTATATGCATAATCCTACCAAAAAAACTAATATTCACATATGAAGAATCTTGATATTTAAGTGAATGCTGAATTTTCTAGACATAATTTTGCAAATACATATTTCATTGTTCTTTATGCCATTAGATTATTTTAAAATATTCCAACACACTACAATATCATAAATTAAACTAAAAATCTGTTAATTTTATATACAGTGCTCATCACTGAAGAAAATGGCAAAAACGTGCCATTTTTTCCATAGGTAATCCTCATCACATATTTACTATGCCACAAAGATAATTGTAGAAAGTATATTACATTTTATAACTAATTATACTAAAAAAAAAAGGATTAAAGAAAAATATAATTTCTAGGCAAGTATAATTTACTATGCTACAAAGATAACTGTAGAAAGTTTTTTTTTTTTTTTACTTGGTTAGAAAGTATATTATATTTTTTAACTAATTATACTAAAAAAAAAAAATGATTAAAATTAGAATATAATTTCCTGGCAAGTATAATTTACTATGCCACAAAGTTTCATACTGTTAGAGGACTTACTGGGGGAGAGGACTATAAAAAACTGTAAAGAAGCCCAACTAAAGCTCATGAATCCAGTGAATGACTAGTTTGTGCACTGGGGGGAAAGCAACAGGTCTCCTAAACTCAAGGTTTTTAATTGTTTTAATTTATGTATCTTAAATCATTTCTTTTGTTTTTCTTTACTTCTTTTCAGTTTACATGTTATTTATTTATATGCCAGCCTGGTTGGCCTAGTGGTTAGCGTATCTACTCTCCAACCAAAAAAGGCTGTGGGTTCGAATCCTGCCATGGACATGGATATTTGTGATTGTCTGTGAAATAGCTAGTGGTGGTGTGCTGTAGATGGCATCGGTATAGTTGCAGTTTGTTATAGTTGGTGGTGGAGGCAGAGAGTTGTAGAGCAGGTGCCCTCCCTCGATGAGTCTTTTGGACTCCCTGGAGGTGTCACATAATAATAATAATTTATAAACAACCACAACCCATTCAAAATTCACTATTATTAATCAATAGAATTTATTATTTTTTTTTTTTCAGGTGATTATTCTACCTATGTTTATTGCAATATATACAACAAATGGCAAAAAACACTATAAAACAGTTTTTACTCCCACCTATCCTATCATACATGAAAAATACAACCTATAATCAGAATTCTCAGTTTAAACACACGCACACACATTATATATAAATCATTTACACAACAAACTTGTTAATGATTTAGATCATTAAAAGTAACAGATCTGAATATGAAACAAGTCAGTCAATTATGTGCAATATTACCACAACAATGCATTATTATAGGCTACATGTCCTTATGTTGACTCAGACTTGCAGTGTATTAAACTATAAGAAAAAGCTTGTAGCCACTGGAAATATAACTGGAAGGAGATGTTGTGCACAACAGCAGTGCACAACTGGTTACTATACACGATATGTCCATACTATATACTATATGTCTTAGCTGTTGCAAAAACTAGGAATCAGTTCCTATATTAGCTAACCAAATTCTAAAGATGGGAACATAATCACTATAATTAAGGTACATTTACTCAGGTTTAAGTGCAGGAGTTTTCAAGTCTTGCTTATTTCATCTGCACACTTGTAGTGTACATAACTGCTTTATCCCAAGCAAAGTCTAAAACTGTTCAACTGGTCTGAATCATTGATGTGATAATTATTCTTAGCAATTAAATATCATCCCCCCCACACACATAATCTTTAAGACTGGGAGAAGTTATAACAGCAATTACCTGAATGAACTTGTAGATGAAATATCAATGGTATTGCAATTTTAATGGCACTCTGCATCTATGGCAACCTTGATGTACATGTCAAGGCCAGATGGGTGGTCAGAAAGTTTTCTCAGTTTTAAATTTCATTTGTAATCAAACGTTATATATGCCTGAATTCTCTTGTAGCAGCAATCTGCTATATCTCTCATATTCATTAAATTTTATGAATATTATGCATTTACTCTGCCTGCATCCAATATGTTGCACCTGTATAGTTCCCTATATACATCCAGGAAATAAAGAGGATAATGATGATTCCTTAATGTACTTATAGAACAGAGATTTTTGTCTTATCTGGTATTAGCAAAATACCTAGCCAAATCAGTAAAGAAGTATAATGGGGAAAAAATCTCTGCTTTCAATAAAAATTCTCTTATACTTTAAGAATACAATAAAACACTTCATATCACACCTTTATTCACTGATTTTCAAATTAAAGATACCATGCATCTCATTAGAGCTTCACTTAGCCAGTAATGACAATGTCCTTTGGTGAGAAAGACATGAGTTCAAATCCAATCTAAGACACAAAGAACCATTATTTGGGCATTCTGAAGTAAACCTATGTCATATGGAAGTAATAAAGTTTTCTGTAGTGGAAACTTAGGGTTTCTCTTCTACAAGAAAGACAAACTACCTAAAGAATTTATAAAATTAAAAGACACAGAAGATTATTTGTTGAAAGTGTTTTTCCACTTGGTTATACTATAAATTAAAGATACCAAGAAATTATATATACTTGGTTTAATTCTTTATTCAAGTATACGACCGTTTGTTGAACCTAAAATGTTAAGACAAAGAAGATGATGTATCTCATTTTTTTAAACTTGATATCATTAATGCATTCATGTGCTGTATTACAATAGGAAATATCCATATTGGAAAAAGTGGCATGGGAAAAGCCATACTATGGCTTTTCCTGTCCCACACTGTTCTTTTCCTACTATTATACTTCGTGAGAAAACATCAAACATGTCTTAACTCTTAGTTCTATATGCAAGATGAGGGCCCTACTATGGCTTTTCCTATCCCACTCTGTTCTTTTCCTACTATTATGTACTTCATGAGAAAATGTTAAACATGTCTTCACTCTTCTGCACTTTAACATATACACTTAAATATAGCAAAATTTCCCACTATAAAGATCTATTCAACATTTACTAAAGCAAGAGCAAACTTTATGTGGCTCAGATAAGCTAATGAAGTCTTTGCATAAGGCTACATGGAACTAATTCTCTGGGTTCTTTCTCAATAGTTTATTTTTCCCATGTTATACTAGTATAACAAAATATGGAAGGAATTGCCTTTCTTAATATACAGATAACTAGTCTACTAACTAATCAGTGAAAATATTGACTAATTCTTTTGTTATGTAAATTTGACAACTGTCTCTTCATATACTAATTTTACAGATTAATTGAAAGTTTGTATAACATCATAAACCTAATATCAAAACTAACTAATACCAAATTACTTATACTAAATCTATAAAATGAATAACAGTAAGCCTCTTTAACACTGCATCTGTACTTATAAAAAAATAAAATTGATATTTAAAATTTTCTATAGAAAAAAATATAATCCTCAAGGAATGAATTTTTCATTATTATGAAAAGAACATATCCTGTCAAAACCATGTCAAGGATAAAGATGAAAACAGTTTTGCTTCGCTACTAAGTTGTATTTCAATATATCTCCACAAAGAAAAAATTACTTTCTAAGAGATCCAAATCAATAATTTCTTATATAATAACATTCATATGACACATGATAAACTGCCTTTATAAGAAATTATCACAAAAGTAAGGAAAGTAATTCAACAGTAAATGGACAACCTTTTCAAGAGAAACTTGTGTTGCATACATAATATTTCTATCAGACTGAGTAGTATCATTGAAGCAGAAGAAACTAGAATAGGAGATGAAAGCACCACAATTTGCAGAAAAGTAGCCTTTAGACTTAGAAAAGTTCTAAGTCTAAAGAGATTATGAACTGTATTTCTAGCAAATTTAAAGTGACTTCAAACATAATTAAAAATTCAGAAACAACATTGTGTTTTTAATGCTGATTCAACATTCCACATTATGAACATAAAGATATATCTGCACAAGAGATTAGAAAGGCATTTCCTAATTTTAACTGCAGTAATTCTGTTCACATTCCTATAATTAATTTGTAATTCTAGGAATCTGAATTTAATTTTTTACATTGCTAATGTAAGAAATTAAATTCATTTTGCTACCTTCAAGATGTTGGCAGAAAGATCCAAATGTAAGCATGCTACCATTTACTAAAAAAAAAAAAAAAGTGTTAAGAAAGGTTTGATAGAAAAAAAGATATGAGAACCTCAAAATCTGTGACACTATAATGTATAGGATACACCTTGTCCAATATAAAAAAAAAATTAAATAAAAAAATACATCTAGTGTAAAACAAAAAATATACTGTGCTTATCTTTTCAATAAGTACATGGTGGCAAAAAATTAATTATAGTGACCTCCAGGGAGTCAGGGAATTATCAAGGGAGGCTACATACTACCTGCACTAGCTATTATACCTGCTTTTGAATTCATTCACATTACTTGCACATATAACATTCAATGGCAATCCATTGAGAGAAAAGTCCAGCTCTCACTCTCTTTTTGATTTCGTCTATTAGTATCCTGTATAACCCTCTCCTATGCACTCTCTTTCCGTTATATCAGCATTACTAAATAAATCAGGAGACCAGGCCTGTGCACAATAGTCCAAGTAAAGTCTTATCAAGAACTTGTAAAAGAGGCAAAATGACTTCCATATCTTTACATGTCAAGGTTTATTTCAGCATTGCAATTATCCTCTGAGTTGTATTTATAATCTTTGCTACATGGCCCTTGAACTTCAATTTTCTGTTTACTAAAACTCCTGGATCCCTAGCATGATCAGTTTCTTCTAGCATAATCTTACTAATATAATACGACATTGGATATTTAATCACACTAAAGTGCATGACTTTACATTTACTAACATTGAACAATAATTGTTTTCCCAAGTCTCTAATTCCAGCCAATTCAAATCATTCAGCAAGTACTGCATATCAGTCACATTCTTGATTTACCCTGAATATCCTTGCATCATCAACAAATAGCTGTACGCAGCTGTCAAATCCACCCCAGTTTCATTCATGTATAGAATGAACAACAATGGACCAAGGACATCTTGTGGTACACCACTGTTACCTTAAATCTTGCCATCTGACATCCCCCATATACCACTTTTTGATATCTGTCAGTCAGCAAGCCTCTTATCCACACCTATATGTTATAATGCAATCCCATATCTTTCAATTTATGCACTCCTGCAGAATCTTCACTGTTCTGAGATTTAAATTATATAGCCTGGTCAAAGGAATACAGTTCAGTTGAATACTCTTTTAGAATCTGTGCTGATTTATGCCCATAAAAATATCATAAAAAAAACTTATGGACATAAGTTTTTTTTTTTTTCCAGGTTTCTTCATAGACAAACAGGCATTATTTAGACCAGTGTTTCTCAACGTGGGGCATATGCCCCACAGGGGGAAATTTGAATATTTTGGGGGACAATTAGAAAATGACGTTACATTTGTCACCTCATCATTGATATACTCAAAAAACTCACCATTGTTGGCGATAAATTGTCGATGTTGCAACACTGACTTTCCGAGAAAAAAAGCTAACATCACTAGTACAGCAGTCAACATAAATACAGTATCAAGAAAAACTCTCAGAAGAGCAAAATGATGAGTCTATTAGAAATTTATTTAACATAAAAGGAACAATGCCATGGCTTTCTGATGAGAGAGAAATGAAATACTGAAATTCAAATAGTTTTGCAAAAAAAATACTGTTGCCCTTCCCGTCGTCATATTTAGTTGAATGTGGCTTTAGTGCTGTAAATGACTTGCTACTGAAAAAAAGAAATCATCTGGATATCACAAACCATGGGGGATTTGAGATTGAAAATGACTAAATTAGTACTCAAATAAAAACTCTTTGCAGCAGACATCAAGCTCAAGGATCGCATTAACTTGGATTTTATTTTCCCGAGTCCAGTTCGATTTATGTTTTATATTACACAAAGTCATAAAATTACTTTGTGTAATTTTATATTACACAAAGTGTAATATAAAATTTATATTCATTGAAGAAAGTCAAATTAAAAACAGTTTTACCTATGTTCCTTTTTTTTATTTAAAGTACATATTTATATTATACTTTTTCAGAACTTGGCTGACTATTATGCTAGAGGGGGGGGCATCAAAATCTCTGAGGCATTGAGGTGGAGCATGATCCAAAAAACGTTGAGAAACACTGATTTAGACACACAGCAAAAATAAAGTTATCATTATTACATGATACCACCAAGGATCTTAGGATTCATTATAGGAGGGTATTCCACTCTACACAACACCCTGCCTCCACTATTTAATCCTCCTCTACACACAATGCCATATGCTCCCAAAAGTATTTTTTGTCTGTAAATTATGTGTATTCTTTGGCAGATTTTCTAGTATGTGGGATGAAAACTCTTGAGTTTCCAGAAGAAAAATCCTGCTACTTAATTATGACAAGCTAACTCAACTTCACTTTTCATTTTTCAGGAAATGACAATATATATACAAGAATATTAATTAAAAAAAACTTTAATTAATACTTTGCTATAGTTTGCCAATGTTACATTGCCATCATCAGGGATCACCAAAAACGATATGTGCACACAGGCACCAACACTGAGCAAATGAGCCAGAATGAAGGCAACAGAAGTCAGGCCTAGAGTGCCCTATAGTGGGCTAAATTAGGTTGTCTTGGCTGTTGGGCTGATGTTCTTAAAATATATGCTTCCCAAATTTGTGGCAGTCTCATGCACCTAAATTTGTTGAGGTTTGGAAAGTTTTTCAAAGCTGAAGTAGATTCAATGAATAGTCTTTCATACTTATATTTTCTGTCGTGTAACAGACTGGCATTTTTCCAGCGTATCATGTGGTGGGTGTCCAAAGCATGGTCTGCAAGTTCTGAGTGGCTGTATTGGTGGAACCAGATGTAGTCCTTGTGTTTGGATATCCTGATATTAGCTGTCCTGCCTATTTGGCCATAGTAGGAAAGTTTACAACTGCATGGGACCTAGTATATGCCTGGTAGGTCTAGAGGAGGATGTGGCTGGTCTTTGATGGAGCAGATAAGAGATGCCAATTTTTTTATGTGGTCTGTAACTGGTTGTAAGGTCATATTTCCTTAGGATTTTTGTTAATTTTTCAGATGTGCCTGGATATATGGAATGCTGATAAACTTTGAGTAATATCTGCTTTGAAGGAGGGGGGTGTTGTTACATGGTTTTATTATTTTTGGGCATTAATATTTTCCTTTTTCAAGGTAAACTGGATCCTGGGATATTGTTTGTTTAGGTGTGTTAAAAAAATTGTGGAGCCTATCCAGGCCTTTGGGCCAAATGGAGAACACATCATCCACATAGTGTAGTCAGACAGTGGGTTTTTGTGGGGCAGAGTTTAAGGTTTTTTCTTTGTAGATCTCCCTAAAAAAAAAAGTTTGTCAGGGGTGAACTCATGGCAGTTCCCTCTATCTGTTTGTAGAATTTTCCTTACCAAATGAAATAGCCTGAGTTCATGATGAACTGAAATAGGGCTGAGACATCGGGAGGAAATATGGCTTGGATGAGGTCTAAGATATCTTTGAGTGGGACACTGGTGAATAAAGAGGAGACATCAAAACTGACCTTATGTCAGTGTGAAGTTTCTATGCTGGCTTTAAATTGGGCTAAGTTTTTTATGTGGAAGGTGTGTTGCAAGTATATTACTGTGTAAGCACTTTGGCTAATTTGTAAGTGGGTGAATCGATGCCAACCATTTAATGGAACATAATGGCACATTTTGTTTGTGGATTTTTGGTAGTCCATATATAAGGTTATAAGATTCTAATTTGTTTGTAACTTCCACAGGCCAAGAGCCTTAAAAAGGCTCTTGGCCTGTGGAAGTGTGCTGGTGGATAATAGTCTATAGGGATGTAGGTAAAATGATCTAATAGTAAAGAGGAAAACTTACCTGACTAATCTGATTAGTTTAAAACCACAGTGACATTTCTCTTATCTGCTTGTAATTCTTATTCTGTTGTTGTTTTTAATCTCTTGCAGAGCCTCAAATTCTTTATTTGATAAGTTACTTTTTGTGGGGGAGAACACTGGCTACATCCAGTCTGATATTATTGGCAATATGGTTGGGAGGGCTGCAGATACCTTGTTCAACTTGTATCATTATTTCCTCCACAGTAATTTTCTTAGGTGCTATTGCAAAGTTATGGCCATGTGCAAGTGTGCTAATTGCTTCAGGCGACAAAGGGAAGATAGGTTTATTACCATGTTAGGAGGTGGTTGAGGTTTGAAGTTGAGTTTTTTGTAGACTCTTAAATTTCTTAATGTGCCAACATCATATACTTTGATATTCTCTGTCTGTTGAAGCGTTTGAGATGACAGAAAGCATCATCCAGAGGTCAACATTCAGCGTTGCAGCAGGCTCTTCTAGTGCACGGATAGCTTCATTGGTGTCGGCCAGGAGAACATGGGCGGCAGCAACCTGCTCCCATAGAACAGCAAAGCTAGTGCATCTGTAAATGCACAGCCTTCAGTGATGCAAATCAGGCAGTCTCATGCACCCAAATTTGTTAAGGTTTGGAAAGTTTTTCAAAGCTGAGGCAGATTCAATGAATAGTCTGAATAGAATGAATGTGGTGTAATAAGGTGGCCTTTTCCAACATATCCTGCAGTGGGTGTCCAAAGCATGGTCAGCAAGTTCCCGAGTGACTGTACTATTGGAACTGGATGTAGACCTTGTGTTTGGATAGAGCCCTAACTACTGAACTTGACCATATCCTTAACACTTTCTTAGCCAATGGCTACAACTCCCAAAAAATAATAAAACCATGTAACAATCTCCTCCCCTCCTTCTTCAAAGCAAAGCAGAGATTAATCAAATATTCCACATATCTGGGTCACATCCAAAAAACTTAACAAAAATTCTAAGGAAATAGGAATTTACAACCAGTTAGACCACATGAAAAATTGGCATCTCTCATCCACTCTACATCCTCTCGACCTACCAGGAGTATACTAGGTCCCTTGCAGTTGTAAACTGTCCATAGTAGGACAGTTTACAACTATGGCCAAATAGGCAGAATAGCTAATATCAGGATATCTGAACACAAGGACTACATTTGATTCCACCAATACAGCCACTCAGGACTTGCTGACCATGCTTTGGGCACCCACTACAGGATAAACTGGAAAAAGGCCACTCTATTACAATGTAGCAAATACAAGTGAAAGAGTATTCTGCCTTGAGCTTTGAAAAACTTTCCGAACCTCAACAATTTTGGGTGCATGAGACTGCCTCAAATTTGGGAAGCAATACATTTTAAGAATGTCAGCTTAGTGGCTAAGACAACCCAATTTAGCCCACTAATAAGCATAGGACTCTAGGCCTGACTTCTCTTGCCTTCATTCAGCCTCATTTGCTCAGTGTTAGTGCCTGCATGCATCATTGTTTTTTGTGATTCCTGATGATGACAATGTAACATGCCGAACTATAGGAGAGTATTAATTAAAGTTTTTTAATTAATATTATAATATACACTGTCATATCTTGAAAAATTAAAAGCTATGTATAACTAATGCATAAGTTTATCTACAAGAATAACTCAACTTCAATTGAAAAAGTCCATACAGTTTCTTCTTCACAAAGAGAATGGAACTTGCATCTGTTCCAGCGGAAGAGGAAATCTCCCATCATTCTGTCAACTGTGCTATTGGAAGAATGTTATTTTATAATGCCAATAGGATTATAACACTATTGTCATCATGAAAAATGAATGGCATAATTAAATATTCATAATATTTGGTTACACTCTGAATAAGTAACAGATATTGATAAAAAAATGGCATTTTATCTACAGTATATTCTTGAAATTATTGCAAAAAACATAATGCATTCATAAGAGAAACAAAACAGCAAGTTGGAGATGACAGATTCAGAGAAGAAAGAAGGGAAGAGGATGGTCCACAGAAGACAGCTATGGATAGTTCAAAGAGAAGAGAAATTATGAGTGTAAGGCAAAAGGAAAATCATTATTAGTGCTTAACATACAACTGTATTACACTGTACAAAAGAGACAGACCAGTTATTTCTGATAGCAGAAAAGTTACTTAATATATGGATGTACAACTTATATACAACGTATATATATATATATATATATATATATATATATATATATATATATATATATATATATATATATATATACGTGGCCTGGTCAGAGGGTCGAATTTCAAGTGACTGGAGTAGAGCTTATACTGTCATCTATAAAAATAGAAAGTAAAATGAATGTGAAAATTACAGAGTGTTGAGTGTTCCTGGTAAGACATGCAAGTATACTTGAGAAACAGCTAAGACAAACTGTGGAGAGGAACTTGGAGAAGAGTAAGCTGGGATTAGACAAACAGAGGTTGTCTAATTCCAGATCAATCTGATTTGGGATTAGATTTTCACTTTTAAGACAAGTAGTTGAGAAATCATGAGAATAAAACAAGGACCTGTATTTAAGTTTTGTATTTTTGGAAAAGGCATATGATAAGGTGCCAAGAGGAAAGATGTTCAAAATGCTTCAGTCATATGGTGTAAATGGGCTGTTTACATTGAGCAATACATAGTTTATTTAAGCCGTAAGTCAGCAGTTAGAATTGGAGGAGGTATAGTAAGATGGTTTGATGTTAAATCATGTGTGCGACAAGGGTGCACATTATCTCCACTGTTATTCATTATATATAAGGATCATACTAGTAAAGGTTGGTCGAATGGTAGAGCCTCTGCTACTACTAATGGCTCGCAAAAAGTTAAGCAAGTTTGAGCATGGTTAGTAGCTGGAAGGAGTTCAGTCATTCAATGCTGTTGGCACACTCTCCCTCGATGAGTCTTTGGATTCCCTGGAGGTGTCACATAATAATAATAATAATAATATAAGGGGGTGCTTAAGGGTCAAAGCTGTATAACTGAGAGGAGACCTCCTCATAGCCTTTAAAGGAATGCGGAGAACCGACCAGGGCTTCTGACCTAATGTCCAATCCTCACCTTCTCGTGGTGCACCCTGTTGAGTATCTACTTGGATACTGAACAAACGAGGATGGGCTGGCAATTTGGGATTTAGCCGACCAAATTGAATTCTTATTGGTTAAACAAAATTAAAATGATGGTACAACATGACAAAATTTCATGCCGGCTGGGGCGTCGCCCGGTTAAACAAGGCCCCCATTGTTTTCGCCAGGGAACCAGGGCGAACAACGAAAAGTCAGCTACTGGAACAAATCTGAAAACAAACCCCAACTCAACATCACCAGAGTTAAATATCGGTACTATCAACGTAAGAAGCCTGAATGGCAAAGAAATGGAGCTAGCTGAGGAATTAGATAAGTACCAGATCGATATAATAGGGGTGACTGAAACAAAAAAGACTGATGAGATCTTTCTGAGCAATAAATACAAAATGTTATATTCAGGCAATGACAAACAAGGAAAAGAAGTAGTAGCCATAGTATTCAACAGAAAATACGAGGCTAATCTTCTTGAATGGCAGTCAGTTTCAAGTAGAGTAATGTGGGCAAATATGAGAATGGGGAACTGGACAATGAGACTTATTTGTGCTTATGGTCCCACAGAAGGTTCTACTAAGGTAGAAGTGGAGGAGTTTTTTGAGGCTTTAGAAAAAGCAACCGACACAATGAAAAATGAAAAGTTGGTCCTTGTTGGGGATCTAAATAGCAGAGTAGAAAATGATTGTCAGACATACAAAAATATTTTGGGAAAATTTGGAGAAAAGAGCAAAGCTAATAATAATGGCAAATATCTGTTGGATTTCTGCTCAGGACATGGACTGGTTATTACTAACACCATGTTCCAACATAAAAATGTGCACAAATTCACATGGAGAGAAGACGCTAGGAATAAGAAAAGTCTCATTGACTATGTTATTGTTGATAGTGATATTTTCTCCCTGGTGCAGGACACCAGAGTGTACAGAGGATTTGAAATTGGAAGTGATCACTATTTAGTCTTGAGCAGGATAAAATTGAATTTAATATTGAAAAGAATAACATGTAAGAAAGTTTTAAAATGAATAAAAGTTGAGCAGCTCTCAGATGTGAACTGTAGACAAAAATACACAAAGATTATTGAAGAAAAAATGAAACAGTTTGAGAACAGGAATCAAACCTTGGAGATTCAGTGGCAAACTCTGAAGAAAACATTGATTGATTCTGCCAGAGAGGCATGTGGTGAGGTTGTCTGTAAGGATAAAAAAATCAGAACTCCCTGGTGGACACAGGCAGTAAAGGAAAAGAAGAAAGCATATCAAAAGTTCCTGTCAAATAAGTCAGCTTGTGCTCTTAGAGAATACAGACACAAATACAAGAATGCTAAACACTGTGTAAAACTAGCTAAACAAAAGTCATGGGAGGACTTTGGCAAGAATATAGAAAATAAATATCAAGAAGGTGGCAAAATATTCTGGAGGTTGTTGAAGAAGCTTAAGAATGGAGGAAAGAGTGCTGTAAAAGGAATTAGAGATGATAAAGGTGACATGAAAATTGGAGAAAAAGATATCCTTGAAGTATGGAGTAATTACTTTGAAAAATTGCTAAATGAAATAAGCAGTGATGACAGCACAGTGATAAAAAAACACTGACCAGACATGCAGTCAGGAATACATATCAATACTTGAAGTAGAAAAAGCCATCAAAGGCTTGAAATGTGGAAAGGCAGCAGGAGTAGATGATATTCGACCAGAAATGCTCAAGTATGGTGGTATAAGAGTCTTACAGTGGCTGCACTGCATAGTTCAGAAAGCCTGGACAGAGGGACGAATTAACAACGATTGGAGTAGAGCTCTCATAGTACCCATATATAAAAAGGGAAATAAAACTGCATGTGAGAATTACAGAGGTATTTCCCTACTGAGTGTTCCTGGCAAGATCTATGCAAGTATACTTGAGAAACGGTTGAGAAGAATTGTGGAAGAAAAGCTTGGTGAAGAACAAGCTGGATTCAGGCCAAATAGAGGCTGTCAGGATCAGATCTTCACTTTATGACAAATAGTCGAGAAAGCATGGGAATATAACAAAGATCTGTATTTAAGTTTTGTCGATTTAGAAAAGGCATATGACAAGGTGCCAAGAGAGAAGCTACTCAATACGCTGCAGTTATATGTTGTCAATGGGGCATTATATCAAGCATACAGTCTTTATTTGAGTTGTAAATCAGCAGTTAGAATTGAAGGAAGTACAAGAAGATGGTTTAATGTTAAATCTGGTGTGAGACAAGGATGTACATTATCCCCTCTGTTATTCATTATCTATATGAATCACATTATGAAGGAAAGTGATATTAAACATGATATCAAAATTGGAGATGTTAATGTCAGCTCTTTGCTTTATGCAGACGATGTTATACTTCTAAATAAATCTGCTACAAGTCTGCAAGATTCTCTGACAAAATTGAATAGCTGTTGTAATAGATATAGTATGAAGCTCAGCAATAAAAAGACAAAGACAATGAAAATAGGCAGAATCATTGAAAATGTCAACTGTGTTGTGAATGGAGAACCTGTGGAACAAGTAAAACATTTCAGCTATTTAGGCACAATTTTTACTGAAGATGGTAAATTAAATATAGAAATAGACAACAGAATCAGCAAAGCTGGTATGGTGGGAAGTCAATTGAATAAATTCATATGGAATAAGAGAGAAATTAGTCGGAACATTAAATTAGCTGTATACAAGACAGTGTTCAAACAGTTTTAACTTATGGATCTGACAGCTGGGTCAGAAGTAAAACACTTGACCAAAGACTAGAGACCACAGATATGAGAGTCCTGAGAAAGATTATAGGCGTGAACAGATGGCATCAATGGCAACATCATATTAAAAACGAGGATATTAGGAAAGAACTTGACATTGTCAGCATCCAGGAATGTGTTAGCAGAGCTAATCTCAGGTGGTATGGTCACTTAAACAGAATGGGCGAGGAAAGATTAGCAAAACAAGTGTTCTCTGCCAGGTTGGCAGCAAAACGACGACCAAGATATAGGTGGATTGATACGGTACAAAGTGCTTTAGACGATAGAAATATAAGATCTGATAATGTTGGAGTCTTGACAAGTAACAGACTGATTTGGAGGAAAATTGTAGATAGGAAATTAATAATGATGTAATTTTTTTCATGTAGTACTATCATATCCTGTACACCCCTTGAGGGTACATGGCAAGAATTTGATGATGATGATGATAATAATATAAGGATCACATTATGAAGGAAAGTGGCATTAAACCTGATATCAAAATTGGAGATGTCAATCTCAGCTCTACTTTACACAGATGTTATACTTCTAAGTAAATCCAGTACTAGTCTGCAGGATTCCCTACTTAAATTGAATAACTGTTGTAAAAAATATGGTATGAAAATTAGCATCAAAAAGATGAAGACAATGAAAATAGGCAAAAACATTGAAAACATCAACTGCATCCTGAATGGAGAACTTATGGAACATGTAAAATGTTTTAGATATTTATCACAATTTTTAGTGAAGATGGCAAATTAAATTCAGAAATAGACACCTGAATTAGCAAAATTGGTATGGTAGGAAATCAACTAAATAAATTTATATTAAACTAAACTAGCTGTATACAAGACAGTGTTCCAAGTAGTTTTAACTTATGGATCTGAGAGCTGGGGTAGAAATAAAACTTTTGATCAAAGATTGGAGACTACAGATATTAGAGTTCTCAGAAAGATTAGGAGAGTGAACAGATGGCATCAATGTTAAATATTATATTAAAAATGATTATATTAGGAACCAACTTGACATTGGTAGCATTCAGGAATGTGTTAGCAGAACTAATCTCGGGTAGTATCAGCACTTAAACAGAATGGGTTAGGAAAGGTTAGCAAACCAAGTGTTCTTTGCCAGGAGGGCAGGTAAAAGACCCAGAGGAAGACTAAGATCTAGGTGGATTGATACAATAAAAAGTGCCTTAGAAGATAGAAATATAAAAATCTGATAATATTGGAATGTTTGACAGATAACAGGTTAATTTGGAGGTAAATTGTCGATAGGAAGTTACTAATGTAGTACTAAGTACTATTGTAATATCCTGTACACCCCAATGAGAGTAATGTCAGGAATTTGATGATGATGGTTATAGGCTAACCTTCAGATGGTGGACTGCACACATCCATGAGACAGGACTTTTAAAGCAGATGGAATGGAGAATATTGTAACTTGCATGTAGTGAAAACCATTATGTGTATGTTATGTTATGCCATGTTCAGTGCTAAGAACAGACACAGGTAATGCACAGATACGTGATAAAAGCCATCAGTAAGAAAAAATATCAATAAAATGTTTCAAAGAAATGATAAACAGTCTATAGTTTTCTTTTACAATCTACAAAATCAATTGTGGCACCATTTTATATCAAGTATGCTAATGTAAATCATCTTAAGTTTGCTGATGATATTGATCTCCTAGCAGAAAACAAATCAGATCTTCAGGAAATCACTACAAAGTAATCTCACACTTAAAAAAGAGGCTTAACCATATGTACCCAAAAATCAGAAACCATGACAAATATCTGTGCTTCTGGCCACAGGTGTTTGTCATGGTTTCTGATTTTTGAAGAAAGAAGCTGATTATTTCAAATACCTAGGCAATGTTTTTGATAAAGATGGAAGATCAAGACAAGATATTAGAACAAAAACTGTAGAAACAACAGCAGCACTAAAAAAACTAAAAACCACTATAGACATATAACAAGCTTACAATTACAAACAGATTACATCTTATTAACACACTGGTTAGTTCGGTAAGTCTATACAGAAGTAAAACTTGGACCTTCTTAAAAGAAGATGAAAAGAGGTTGCTAGCATTTGAAATGAGATGCTATAGATGACTTCTAAGGATACTATACACTGATCATGTCACAAATTTTGAAGTAAGACAAAGCATCAGTTATTTCACTGATCTAAGAAATAACATCATAACAAAATTCATAGGAAATAACTCATCTGGTTTGGTCATATCAGCAGATCTAATGGCCTCTCAATGTAAGTTCTTGAAGGACTTATCCCAGAACTCAAAAAAGAGCTAGAACCAAGAATAAACTGGATAGAAAATAAATAAATTAAAAAATTGGACAGATGTTTCACTTAGAGTTGAAAGCTCTAAATATGACTCAAGGACTGAATGAAAGAAGAAACAGAAATGCTAATGTGGACCCTACAAGAAAATGAAAAGTGATTTATATTTTTTGTTAAAAAAAGTTGATCCTGCTTTCATGCATGAGATGGATGGATGGCTTATAAATAAAGGAAGAAAGAGGCAAGAGGTAGGAAATTACAGATTATATTAGTTGTGATGTGATATCAAAATTTACTTGAACTCTTAAGCATTCAGAAATTTTCTGGAAGGTCATGGGCTACAATCATATATGCATAAAAAATGTAATTATTGCTTAAAAATGCTTAATAACAAGATTTCTGAATTAGGGAGGTAAGCCTGCAAGTGTGAATTTAGATGAATTTGATGTCTTGTAAAACTCATGCCTCTCTTATTGGCTTGCAATGCAGTAAAAAATTTACTACAGGTGTTCTACAACATATGTAACAAATTTCCAGCATAGCAAAGGAGATATAATAAAATAGATTTGTTTCTTTAAGAAAAACTTATGTTTTCAAGTTAACAAGAAGTTTAACCCATACATACTAGGTAGCAAAACATATATTATGCATGCTGTCAAGAAATATACAGACTTGTCTCAAAAAATGTATACACACTTGGTTGTTAAATAACTGCTATGTTTATTTTCTTATAATTTAATAATTTTATAATTGAGTAAATGCTACATTAAAGATTAAATATAAAAGCATTATATTTTATGTTTAAACTATGCATTATGTCAAGTTCAAACTATCTTCCACTTTCATCGAGGCATTGTGAACTCCGAGAGGTATTAAATATTCTGTACAATGCTGTGAGAACTGATCTGCAAACATCAATTAACATACACTGCTTTGGAGAGAAGTGAACACCTCCATGGGCAAGGTTTATTGTGCCATGTAACGAGTTAGGTGTTTGTAGCTGATATAAACTAGACGAATATGATGCGCCCAAGTCAGTGCAACTGTGTCTGGGTGAAATGGCTGTGAGAAGGGAATTCATGGAGTTTGAAAGAAGTGTTGTGATAGGATGCCATGTTGCAGGCCTATCATATGTTGGAAATTTGATCATCCCAGGTCAACAATCAGTGATACCAACATGATCATAGGGTGCTATGAAGGATAATATGTAACAACTGCCGTTTGTTGGCCAAAACATTGAATGCGGAGTTACAGGCATCAACTGGAACACAAATCTGCACAAAAACATTCAGAATTGAGGCTCACAACATGGGTTTCCATGGTATGACTGCAATGCAAGTCCCACATTACCCAAACCAACATGCAGTGTCATCTTCAGGGTGCAAAGAGTGTGCAGTGGGACGTGGTAGCTCGGACAGCCGTGTTATGGAGCAACGAATCACGCTACACCCTCTAGTGAGCAGATGGACGGGTATGGATGTGGTGGATGCCTAGTGAAAGTCTCTTGCTAGAGTATGTAACCCGAACTATGAAATTTGGAGGTGGCGGTGTAATGGTATGGTCCTTGTTTGGCCTCAGACCTCTGGTTGTGTTGGCACAAACATTGAACTCTGAGAGGTATCTAAACATTTTGTACAATGCAATGCTTCCTACTTTGTGGCATTTCTATGGAACTGACCATTGTTTCTTTCAGCAAGACATTGCACCTTGTCATAAGGCTACTGCTGTAACTGTGTGCTTTATGGATATGAACATCGCCACACTTGACTACTCTCCACAGAGCCCTGATCTCAATCCTATGGAACATCTGTGGGATGATCTGGAGCATTGGGTAAGGTCAAGGGACATCTGTACCACAACAATCCAGGACCTCATTATATGCTTACAGGAAAAATGGGCCAAAATTCTCATTGATTTCTATTGTACCCTTATGGAAAGTATGCATCATAGGATTGCTGCAGTCATTGAAGTGAAAGGAGGTCCTACATCTTATTAAGGTAGGTGCCATGGCTGTTTGTTCATCACTCTATGGTGTCCATTGACGTCTTTCCAAGCAGTGTATATCCACTGTAATAGTGACATTTCTCTTCTATTTCTTGCTTTAATTTAAGTGTTGTGATTTGTGGAACACAGTACTATCAGTTTCAAATTTATTGTGGATCTGGGAAATTGTAATTCATGTTAGAGGTTATGTTTGAAATTCATTTCTCTACTGTCTATGGACTTCATTTACATTTTCAGTAACAATTCAGTAAAAATTTCCATTGTTCAAATGTAAGTCTGTCATCATTCATTTTTAAAGCCAATTCTTTATACCTGAAAAAAGAACCAGTTTTACGGAATTATAAGCTGATAAAGCAGTATACATTTTTTGGGACATCCCATATATGATGTGTTCTGATATATGCATACTTCAGTACATTACAAACACCACAAAGCTTAAACATAATAATGACAATTTTATATAACTGCTCACACTTGAAACTGTAATTGTAAAATTATTTATAGGCAGTGCTTTTTTTGGGACAGTATGCAAAACAGCACTGTATCAGCACATTTATTAATAGTGACATGTGGCATATGGATACAATATTGTTTTAATTTGCAACTTTTCTCTAGCAAAGAATGTGTACCAGCACATATTATTTTACAAAAAGAAGTGCTAGTTATAAGGTATATTAATAATTCAAAATATTTTACCAATTCAAGATGGTAAAATGGTCAGTCCCTTGTACTGACACAGACAAATTTCACAGCTAATCAATGCAGTATTAATAGTGAATAATAATCATAATGACAACAGATATCATAAAGGACCAGTGTCAATTTAAAAAAAAAATAAATAAATATACACAAAAATAACTTTTTTTTATGTAGTAAATACAGTCCTCATGCAAATACAACTGAGAAAATTAAGTACTAACAATATAAAATTTTACTTGTGTTTCAATAGTAGAAAAACTACCAAAATACCATGGTACTATAATAAAAGGTTCATAGAAATGGTCTGTTAGATTATAAAATGAATAAAATGCTATAAATAGTAACACACACACACACACACACACACACACACACACACACACACACACACACACACACACATACAATCTTAGCTATTCTGATTTTTAGTTTTAAAAAGGAGTAGCATGCCATGAATTTTTTGACCAACTACATAAATATGGGAATGAAGCCTTTTTGAATAAAAAAATTAAATTCATAGGTTTTTTTGGTTCATATGGCTTAAAAAATAGCCTGGGCATTTTTAAGCTGTTTTAAAGGTTTTGCAAAAGTTTAAGTTTGGGACCGCATACATAATCCTATATGTTCATAGTTAACCTCATGTCTTTTCAACTTTTCAAATTCATTTAAATAACAGTTTTAAATACAAATATAATAAAAGTATTTGTATTCACAAATAATCATGTCCAGGATGTACAGAGACTGTCACTAGTGGAATATTGTATTTAACCATAACCTGTAACCTGACTAGTGAGGAGATTTTGGCTAAATACTGAATATAGTTACTGATATGACTTTGGTTATTACCCGATTTATTACTTTTTACTTCTGATATATACATACAAAATGTATAATATACATGTTTTGGTTGTGTACTTTCATCTGTATATACAATATACTTAAACAATAGATGTAAAGTGTTCCTAAATGTAAGTAAGGTTCATCATTATTATGTAATCACAAACATGGTAAGAGACTAGAAGCAAACATATTACCAAAAAAATTCAGTCAAATAAAAAAATAAATAAATTATTTTATTCACAGTTGAGTTATTCCTTAATGGAAAAAGAATAATGCATTTTTAAAATTATATCATTAACATACATCAAATTTGTTTTACCATGAAAATTCATCATTAGTAAATAATATATTTTGTTTAAAATGCTGTATAAAATTAGTTTCTTTAAATGGAGATTCCAATTTAAAACATAAAAGCTTACTTACTCAAAAAATCTCATCAGGGAGAGAGAAATATTTTTTATATGTTAAAGCAATATTTTTGTTCTAAGGAGACTTTGTAACTGAAGAAGGCAAAATAATATTTACATTCTAAACATTCACTCACTCACACACGCACGCACGCACGCACGCACGCACGCACACACACACACACACACACACACACACACACACACACACACACACACACACACACAGATCATCTATTATAAAATCATGATAAAAATAAAATATATTAAATAAAGTATTAACATCATTGCCTTCAAGTAAAATACTTTGGTTATGATTATTTTAGAAACTGGGATAGAAAACTTTCATTTTGTTTAGTTACAAAATTTAAAATGAAGTGAAAGTTGTAACTAAGACCTTTTTCATGGGATTAGTATTAAAAGTAAATCTTAATGTACAGGATTCATTGAAAGCTGGTAAAATTTTGATCTTCAGTCTTTTGAATTAACATTTTAAAGAGAAAAATTCCTTAAGCAAGAGCAATGAGTTTTTCCACAGGAATTGATGACAAGAGATCATCTTAAACATTTTAATCACAAACAATAACAAAGAAGCTGATTAAATTTTGTCATCAACAGCAACTTGAAAAAACAGGCTGTAATGTTCCTTGATCCAGAAGTGCTGAAGCAAGACCTTCCACTATAAAAACATTTAAATACTTTGTGCTAAGTGAAATGAAATATTTAAAATTATGTTAACTGTTAAATAAGATGATACTGTAATGATTTAAAAATTATAGTATTTTAAAAAAGTGTTTTCACATGCATCATTTTTTAATTCTAACAATTAAAAAGGTTTCAAAATTCTGAAAATACACGTTCTTTATTAAACAGAAGGGCAGATCTAATTTGTATTTTTTTCAATATTTTCATCATCATCATAACACTAATTACAGGAATAATGAGACTGGAACAGACCATATTGGTCTGTTCCGGTCTCATTATCCATCCAATATCCGTTTTTGAGGTCTACCCTGCCTTCTCTTTCCAATTGGCTTATATTTTAGTAGTTGTTTTGGATGTCAGGTGTTGGCCATTTGGTTTACATGTTCAATCCATTTTTGTTTATAATTGTTTAGTTTTTCTTCTACTGATTTTGTTTTCAGTTCTTTTAAAATGTCTTCATTCCTTTTTTGATCTAATAATGTGTATTTTGCAGTTCTTCTCATAAATCTCATTTCACTTGTTTTTATTCTTTGTTTATCTTGTTTGTTTATTGCCCAAATTTCACTGCCATATAATAATGTGGGCACTGCTAAAGTATTGTATATTTTCAAGTGTGTTTCTTTTTGTACTATATTTGGGTTGAGTGTTCTATTTATCAGGCCTATAATCTGTAAACATTTTGAAGTTTTTAATTTTATGTCCTTTTCTCCTTCATACGATATTTCACATCCAAGATAACTGAAAGTATTTATCTGTTCTATTATTTTATTATTAATAACTATTTTGCTTCTAACTGGAGTTTGTCCACAAAATGCCATTGTTTTAGTTTTATCTATGGAAATTTTCATTCCAAACTGTTCTACTATAATTTTTAAATTATATATATTGCTCTTTGTAAATTGTCTTCCTTATCTGATATTATTACCTGATCATCTGCAAATAATAGTGTATTTATTTTGTTATTCCAGGAAATTTCTATATCTTGATTGTTTAAGGTGGTCCACTGTATTAATATTTCATTAATGTAAATATTGAAAAGTGTTGGAGACAGAGAGCATCCCTGTCTTACTCCTTGGTTTATAGATTGTTTTTCAGACAACTTTTCATTTATTTTTATTTCATTAACTTTGTATATATTCAATATTGCATGTAGTAAAATATTAGGTATATTTATTCTTTGTAATATATCAAACAGTATATATCTTTTTACTCTGTCAAATACTTTTTTGTAATCTACAAACAAAAGATGAGTTTCCAAATTAAATTCTTCAATATTTAAATTCAAATATTTTTCAATATTTTACAATTAAAAAATGCAACACTTAATTTTTCTAATCTTGTAAGCTTTGTCATAATAACTAAATTCAAAAGAAGGATATTTAATAGGATTTGGGATTAAAACTGCACTGCTCTAAGAATAATCTGAACTGCAATTCAGAATTTTGGAAGCTAGGTAGCCAGCTAGTTTTACGTCTGCTTCTTGGTTTTCTCTTTGTGTGGAACCCTTAATATATAAATTTCAAACAGAGATGATGGATTTTAGAATTATTTAATGAGCACCCTGTCAGTGTATTTCGTACTGGTGTGAATGTTGCTGTGTAGGAGAGAGAAAAATGCTACTGGGAGTAGAGATGAATGAATTACAAATGTTAAATAAGGTAGATTTTAAACAAGGCTGTGGGGGTTTGATACTGGTGTGATATTTATGTGCAAAAGAGTCGAATGTATCCTTGATCTAGTCGTTTAATGGGAATCCTGAAATAGGAGGGGTCCAAAAGTGGAATCAGAAAAAAACAGCACCACTGCACAAAAATGGTGCTGAGATAGGTTTTTCCAATTATAGACCATTCCGTATATTTACAGTTATGGTCAAGGTATTAGAGAGATTAGTTATAGGACTGAAATGAAAGACAAAGTATTTTCTATTGTGGTCAGCATGAGTTTGGACAGAGTAAGTTTTGCTTTAGCAATTTACTTACATTTTACGAAAAGGTGACAAATGTGCTGGATAACATGGACTCATATACAGTGATCTATTTATTCATTTATTTTTGGCTTTACAAAGGCATTTGACAGACTGCCAAATGGAAAGTTGGTGTACAGGCTGGGAATGAGATGGGAGTAGGATATTAGATTGAGACAGATAGGCGAGTGCTTTTTTTTTTTCTTGTGTAGAGGCTTAAGTGCTGTGAGGACATTATGTTGGAGGTTTAATGGATTTTTTACAACACTCAAAAAGAATTAAAATAGAATTTAATACTTCCTATATTTCGTCCTAGTCACTAGGACATCTACGGGGATTACAAAAAACAATTAATGTAACATGCATACAAAAACTTACAATACTAAGCCCAACCACATGGGTGACACTACAGTCCTATCTAGGTGGAGCGCCCTCTAAGGGCGGTAGTAGGTGGCCTGGAATGTAAGGTGGGATCTCTGGTGATGAGTGTTTCCCAAATCTCAGGAAGCTTAATGCAACCGTATTTATTTAGATTTGGTTGGTTTCTGAGAGCTGCTGCTGCTTCTAAGAAAAGTCTCTCTTTCTTGAATTTGCTGTGGTGGAGCATGGTGGTTTTCTTCCATGATACTCTGTGGGTGGTGTCGAACACATGGTCAGCCAAGCCTGAATGGCCATAGTTGTGTTTAACGATGTACGACTTGTGTTCCTCCAGGCGGATGGATGCTGATCTGCCTGTCTATCCAAAGTACGCAAGCTTACAGGAACAGGGTACTTTGTAAACTCCAGGCAGAGAGAGAGGAGGGAGCTGATCTTTCGTAGACCGGATAAGGGTAGCAAGTTTGCGGTAGGGCTTATATGCTGTGTGTAGGTTATACTGTTTTAGTATCTTGGCTATTTTTTCCGAAGTGCCACGGATGTAGGGTATGGTGATGGTATTTTTAAATTCTTGTTGACGAGAGGGACGGGGAATGGGGGAGGAATTGATTATTTTTTTGATACTGTGTTCGGTGTAGCCATTGGAGAGGAAAGTTCTGTGTATGTGGTTAAGCTCAGTAGTGAGGGCAGTTCCACTGGAACAAAGATTGTGGGCTCTATTGGTAAGAGTTTTAATGATGCCATATTGTTGCGAGGGGTGGTGGTGGTGGGAGAGTTTGTGAATGTAGAAACCAACCAAATCTAAATAAATACGGTTGCATTAAGCTTCCGAAGATTTGGGAAACACTCATCACCAGAGGTCCCACCTTACATTCCAGGCCGCCTACGACTGCCCTTAGAGGGCGTTCCACCTAGATAGGACTGTAGTGTCACCCACGTGGTTGGGCTTAGTATTGTAAGTTTTTGTGTGCATGTTACATACTTTACTGTGTACAGAAAATCCACACACACACACAGGCAGATACATTCACAAACTCTCCCACCACCACCCCTCACAACAATATGGCATTATTAAAACTCTTACCAATAGAGCCCACAATCTTTGTTCCAGTAGAACTGCCCTCACTACTGAGCTTAACCACATACACAGAACTTTCCTCTCCAATGGCTACAGCAAACACAGTATCAAAAAAATAATCAATTCCTCCCCCATTCCCCATCCCTCTCATCAACAAGAATTTAAAAATGCCATCACCATACTCTACATCCGTGGCACTTCAGAAAAAATAGCCAAGATACTAAAAAAGTATAACCTACACACAGCATATAAGCCCTACCGCAAACTTGCTACCCTTATCCGGTCTACGAAAGATCAGCTCCCTCCTCTCTCTCTGCCTGGAGTTTACAAAGTACCCTGTTCCTGTAAGCTTGCGTACTTTGGACAGACAGGCAGATCAGCATCCATCCGCCTGGAGGAACACAAGTCGTACATCGTTAAACACAACTATGGCCATTCAGGCTTGGCTGACCATGTGTTGGACACCACCCACAGAGTATCATGGAAGAAAAAATCACCATGCCCACCACAGCAAATTCAAGAAAGAGAGACTTTTCTTAAAAGCAGCAGCAGAAGCTCTCAGAAACCAACCAAATCAAATAAATACGGTTGCATTAAGCTTCCGAAGATTTGGGAAACACTCATCACCAGAGGTCCCACCTTACATTCCAGGCCACCTACAACCGCCCTTAGAGGGCGCTCCACCTAGATAGGACTGTAGTGTCACCCATGTGGTTGGGCTTAGTATTGTAAGTTTTTGTGTGCATGTTACATTAATTGTTTTTGTAATCCCCATAGATGTCCTAGTGACTAGGACGAAATATAGGAAGTATTAAATTCTATTTTAATTCTTTTTGAGTGTTGTAAAAAATCCATTAAACCTCCAACATAATAGATAGGTGAGTGGTTGTCTGAATGACCAACTTCCAGAAAAGGAAATTAACTGGTGGCATGCCAGAGGTTCTGGTCTTGTGCCACTACTGTTCAACTTATTTGTAAATGGCATTTTATGTGGATTGCCATTTGATATATTTATCTTCAAGTTTAGTATATATAATAGATATTCCTACCTCTCTCTCTTATTTCACTACTATTGTCTGAATAAATCATCTTATTATTTAGAAGAATTGCCCTATTTTAGTCTTCATCCTGCTTGTTCCATCTTTCCGTTGAAGCTTTGTATAGTGATGGTGCATATCTTCAATTCTTTGTGCTTGAAAGTTGGTCCAGTAGATTAATTTCACTGTTTGCTATCCCGATCCCAAACAAAAGAGGGACTTCATATATAGGGTGACAACTCAGCCAGAAATACATTTGACATTCTCACTATGGCAAACCTAAAAGAACCATTTTGTTACAATAGACAGTTTGCTATAGTGAATTTCTTTAGAATAGCAGTGTCTACGGGACTTTAGGACTTTTTGGTAGCTTGTTACAGTAAATTTGTTATAACAGTATTTGCTCTAGCAAGGTTCACTGTGTTTGATTAATGTGATATATTTGTAATTTCAGCCAATACAGAAAAGAATTATTTGGCAGTCAATTTTTGTTTTTCCTAAATATCCAATGGCATGCCTAATAACAGAGTACATCACAGGAGGGTGAATTTAAGACAATACTTTGTATTTCTTATAGTAAAGATCATCTCCTTCCTTGGGTAATGTTCTGTTTGGGTGTGGAGTTGATAATAAAAGAAAAAAATCTAATAATCTTCAATGATGGAGACTAACTGTTAACCAGTCTTTAAAGTTAGGGTTATAGGAGCTCTCCTCTTTTATTTGGGGAATAATTTATTATTTTTATTATATGGGGAATACTATACTCAAGGGAGGAAACAATGGTGAAAGAAAAAGAATAAAATAAAATTGAAAAAACTACATTAAAAGTTTCCCATAACAATATTCTAGTAACATTTAGTAATTATCTTCTTTATCTCCTAATAATTACTAGATATGCTTATTGGGGTAATTATAGTTATGTGCATCTGCTAAGTACTGGTATACAAAGTTTTGTATATCATATCAGTTGTAAGTAAATGACAGAAAAATACAAATTCATATAGATAATCATCACCTTATAATCATGATACTTTTTAACATGGTACAATTCTCTGCATAAGTAAGAAACTCTTAATGCAGAGAGCTGTTGTACTATATTAAATCATTACCATTTTTTCACATTTCAATTATTTCAAAAAGTACTGCACTATATATATATATATATATGTATGTATAAACTTACGGTGGGGAAAGGTGCCTCTTCGCACTGGCCTGCTTAAATAAGATGCCAAGAACTGATGACATCGATTAAATTCCTCTTCTAAGCAACGCAATTCTTTCTCACTAGAAGAAAAGCATCTTATCATGGAGTGACAGTCAAATTACTATTATCTAACTTGCATACACACACACACTTTTTTTTTTTTTTCTTCGTATTCAGCATCTTTGATTGGTTGCTGGAAAGACAGTAAATATACTTGGAGAGCTTTTTCTTCAATAAGCTGTAGCTGTTGAACCAATACATCTTATTGGTACAATAGTTACAGCTTAGGTGATGCATAAGGCAGATGAAAGACAGCTACTCACATGTTGTAGAACAATGATTTCCAAAGATGGTGAAATGTGATTCCCTGAAATTATAATCACCTAGCATGAAAACAGTACTAATGAGACAATTGTATCCCAGTGAGTCTCATTCAAAATCACATAAATGAGATAAGGACATTAATGTTTATTGTTTTTATTCTGTCATGTTGTACCATCATTTTTTATTTTGGTTGAAGCCAATAAGAATACAATTTGGTCAGCTAAATCCCAAATTGCCAGTCCATCCTCGTCCGTTCAGTATCCAGGTAGATACCTAACAGGGTGCACCACGAGAAGGTGAGAATTGGACATTAGGTCAGGAGCCCTAGTCGGTTCTCAGCATTCCTTTGAAGGCTATGTGGAGGTCTCCTCTCAGTTACATAGCTTTGACCCTTAAGTACCCCTAAATAAATCCTAAAACAAACCCCAACTCAACATCACCAGAGTTAAAGATCAGTACTATCAACGTAAGAAGCCTGAATGGCAAAGAAATGGAGCTAGTTGAGGAATTAGATAAGTACCAGATCGACATAATAGGGGTGACTGAAACAAAAAAAAGACAAAAACTGGTGAGATCTTTCTGAGCAATATATACAAAATGTTATATTCAGGCAATGACAATCAAGAAAAAGGAGGAGTAGCCATAGTATTCAACACTAAATATGAGGCTAATCTTCTTGAATGGCAGGCAGTCTCAAGTAGAGTGATGTGGGCAAATATGAGAATGTGGAACTGGGCAATGAGACTTATTTGTGCCTATGGTCCCACAGAAGGTTCTACTAACGTAGAAGTGGAGGAATTTTTTGAGGCTTTAGAGAAAGTAACTGACACAATGAAAAAGGAAAAGTTGGTCCTTGTTGGGGATCTAAATATCAGAGCAGGAAATGATTGTCAGACATACAAAAATATTATGCGAAAATTTGGCGAAAAGAGCAAAGCTAATAATAATGGCAAATACCTGTTGAGCAGGTTGAGCCTAAAAGTTGAGCAGCTCTCAGATGTGAACTGTAGACTAAAATACACAAAGATTATTCAAGAAAAAATGAAAGAGTTTGAGAGCAGGAACAACCAAACCTTGGAGATTAAGTGCAAGCCCTGAAGAAAACACTGACCAGACATGCAGTCAGGAATACATATCCATACTTGAAGTAGAAAAAGCCATCAAAAGTCTAAAATGTGGAAAGGAGTAGGAGTAGATGATATTCTACCAGAAATGCTCAAGTATGGAGGTATAAAAGTCATACAGTAGCTGCACTGCATGGTTCAGAAGGCCTGGACAGAGGGATGAATTCCCAATGATTGGAGTAGAGCTCTCATAGTACCCACATATAAAAAGGAAAATAAACCTGCATGTGAGAATTACAGAGGTATTTCCCTACTGAGTGTTCCTGGCAAGATCTATGCAAGTATACTTGAGAAACGGTTGAGAAGAATTGTGGAAGAAAAGCTTGGTGAAGAACAAGCTGGATTCAGGCCAAATAGAGGCTGTCAGGATCAGATCTTCACTTTATGACAAATAGTCGAGAAAGCATGGGAATATAACAAAGATCTGTATTTAAGTTTTGTCGATTTGGAAAAGGCATATGACAAGGTGCCAAGAGAGAAGCTACTCAATACGCTGCAGTTATATGGTGTCAATGGGGCATTATATCAAGCAATACTTAGTCTTTATTTGAGTTGTAAATCAGCAGTTAGAATTAAAGGAAGGACAGGAAGATGGCTTAATGTTAAATCTGTCAGACAAGGATGTACATTATTCCCTCTCTTATTCATTATCTATATGGATAACATTCTGAAGGAAAGTGGCATTAAACCTGATATCAAAATTGGAGGTGTTAATCTCAGCTCTTTGCTTTATGCGGATGATGTTATACTTCTAAATAAATCCTATACAAGTCTGCAAGATTCCCTGACTAAATTGAATAACTGTTGTAATAGATATGGTATGAAGGTCAGCATTAAAAAGACAAAGACTGAAAATAGGCAGAAACATTGAAAATATCAACTGCATTGTGGATGCAGAACTTATAGAACAAGTAAAACATTTCAGCTACTAAGGCACGATTTTTAGTGAAGATGGTAAGTTAAATATGGAAATAGACAACAGAATCAACAAAGCTGGTATGGTAGGAAGTCAACTGAATAAATTTATATGGAATAAGAGAGAAATTAGCCAAAACACTAAATTAGCTGTATACAAGACAGTGTTTAAATTAATTTTAACTTATGGATCTGAGAGCTGGGTTAGAAGTAAAACACTTGAAGTAAAAGACTAGAGACAGGAGATATGAGAGTTCTGATTAAGATTAGGGGCATGAACAGATGGCATCAATGGCAATATCATATTAAAAACGAGGATATTAGGAAAGAACTTGACATTGTCAGGAATGTGTTAGCAGAGCTAATCTTAGGTAGCATGGTCACTTAAGCAAAATGGGAGAGGAAAGATTAGCGAAACAAGTGTTCTCTGCCAGGTTGGCAGGAAAAAGACCAGAGGAAGACCAAGATATAGGTGAATTGATACAGTAAAAAGTGCCTTAGAAGACAGAACTATAAGACCTGATAATATTGGAGTCTTGACATTTAACAGACTGATTTGGAGGAAAATTGTAGATAGAAGTTAGTAATAATGTAAATTTTTCATGTAGTACTATCATATCCTGTATACCCCTTGAGGGTACAAATCAGGAATTTGATGATGTTTATTGTCTCTGGTTTTGATTTTGATGTTTATTTAAAATACTCAATAAGTCACAACTGGAGAAGTCTAGAGGTTTTTTGAGTCAGTGCATCTGGCAGCAATTTGCTCCAGAGAAACTGTTTTTTTATTCTCTTTATGTAATCACTAAGAGTCCAGCATTCTCATCACTATATTTCATCTGAGATAGTGAGCTATCTCAAATGAAACATTTGAGGTAGCTCACTCCTGAGGGTGATTGAAATCACCATCTGCTTTAAGAAGTGATTCCTCCTGGATAATAATCAAAGAAAGCCCAATGATGTAAAATTCTACTACAAACAAACAAACAATTAGGCTGACATTTTACTTTTTGCATCTATCTATAAAAGAGTTTCCATTTATTGAAGCAGGTGAATTCACACTTACAGCAATTTTTATAAACCTGTTTGTTAAATCAAAACTAACTAATTATTTATAAAGGAATGCATTAAGAACTGATCTAGTTTTGAAAAACAACAACAAAAGAAAAATCACTTTTTTGTATATATATATAATGTGAAAAGAGAAATATTTACTTAGATTTACTGATTCCACCTTGCCAATGACGCTGAAAAGCCAAAGAAATATTCAAAACACGGTAAACTCCTTCTCGAAGGAAAAATAATTTTGGATTTAGAAGGCAACGTTCATGTAATCGAAAGAGGTAATTCTTATGAACACGAATAACTTGATCCAAATCAGTGGCTTTATCCAATTCCTGTTCAACTTCAAGTCCAGTACTGTGCAAAATCTAAAGCATAAACATCAAAGAAAACTATAATATATGACATAAAAATATTAAATTTTAACAGCTCAGTTAAAAAAAAAAAAACGTTGGTATACAAGGGGGGGGGGGGTCTGGAAAGTTCTGATAAACACCTAGAACAAAAATGATATTAAAGCAACTGATATAACCACAAGAAAGAACATATGAGGATATAAGAATATAAGCTACCTTCATATCTCTACTACTAGTATTTTCTTTCTTTCTTGTGGTTATACCAGTTGTTTTAATATCATTTTGTTCTAGGTGTTTATCAGAATGTTGCAACTCCCCCCTTGGTAAGTAGGGAATGCAAATTTACTGATATTTTGATAAAAATTTCATAAGTGCTGGTCATTTTTTACACTTTCAAAAAAAGTTATTTTGAAACCAAAGATTATGGTTCTCAAAGGAAATACAAACAGGAAGCTCTTGAGAAACAAGTGTACCTTAATGGAGAAAGAATTGAGGAAGTCAGCAAGTTTGAGTACCTGAGATCCATTATTAATGTGAAGAATTACTGTTCAGAAGAAGATTAGGAAAGGCTAAAACAATTAAAACAGCAGTCAAGATTTGTCTAAAATCTGGAAGGATAGATCTATCTACATGGGAACAAAGTTGAAGATTTTGGATGCAGTTATTTTTCCAAAATCTTATGGATGTGAGACTTGGAATCTAAAGAAGTTATATAAGAAAAGGATAGCTGCTTTTGAGATGTTGTATTACAGAAGGCTGTTGAGGATATCACACACTGAAAGGTGTACAAATGAATGGGTGTTAGAAAAGATCAGTAGAATTTTAAGGCTCCTTAAGGATAATGACAGAAGAAAGTTAAAATTTTTTGGCCACATTGAAGGGATGGAAGGAGGACTTCTCAGAACAGCAATAGAATGTAAAGTTCCAGGAAAAAAGAGGAAGGGGTAGACTGCCAATGAGATGGATGGATGGATGGATGGTGTGTGGAGTGACTGTTGTGTGGTTGATGGTATGTGGAGTGATCTTCAGAGAGTTGAAGCGTCTAGGAAAGCATACAACAGGATTACACGGCGAGACCTGGTGTGGCACAGACCGAGCATCGGAGTGACCATACAGCATCTGTGGATGCCCAGTGAACATATGAAAGACAATCAAATGCTAATAAATAAAACATAACAAAAACATTTTAAAAATTTTATTCTAAAGATATAATATTAATATTATTCTTTTACTTTATCAACAACTGCTCCACTGCTCCAACAGAAAATTTCAGGTCAGGCAGATCAAACCTCTCCATTTCTTTTTATCCATCTTATTTCCAAATTCTTTCTTTGTGAAAGTTGTTCCAGTTAGGTTTCTTTTTTCTAGATCTTCTCTTATCTGGCTTTCCTCTTGGTCTCAAATTGCATTTCATACATTTTTATTGGTATTCTTTCTAAATTCATTCTCATTATATGTCCAAACCACTTTGAGAGAGAGTTCACAAGTATTTCTTCAACAATTTCTAGTCCCAAACCATTCATACTGTCCACATTTCTTATTCTATCTTTTCTATCAAACCTTAAAACTTTCATTTCCATTGCTTGTATTCTACTGCTACAGAAACATAAGCATAAGATAAAATGGGCAAAAAGTAACTTCTGTTAATCAAAAGCTTGCACTTCACAGTGGGACCTCACTGTCCCAAAGTTGGTGATTTACACTGTTAAGAAAGGTTTGCCAAAGTGAAATCCTCCTCATTATCTCCTGGTACACTTCCAACATCATTAATGTTTACATTTTTTCTATGATTTAAAACCATGCTCTCACTCTTCCTGCTATTAATATATAACCCATAGTTCTGTATCATACTGTTTCAGTTGTGCAGCTTCTTCTGTAGCTGAATGTGCCAGAATCGCCGATATCATCTGCAAAGACAGCTGTTTCTTCTTTCTGGTAATTAACCATGTCTAAGATACTATTCATCGCCACATTGAACAGTAAAGGGGATAAGACACTTCCTTGTTGCAGTCTGTTATTAAGTGTAAACTACTCTGAATTATGAAATTTAGTCTTCACACAGCTCTTAGACTGAACATACATATTCTTTATCATGACTATTTTTTCTAAGTTTTTCTAAAACAAAACTACTCTCCTCTTAGACCTTCCTCTATTATATCTCTTAGTCTTGTTACCATTATCCTTGCATGAACTTTGCACAGTGATACAACAATGCTATTCCTCTATACTCACTACACTCCCTTCTTGAGCCACCTTTATATATTGGAACAATAATCCCATTGATCCTCCACATTCTTTCTCCAGATTAGTCGAAAGATGTAAATAACAATTTCAATCCTGTACTATCAGAAGCTTTGATCAGTTCAACAGGCAATCTCTCATCTTATCAATGTACTCATTCCAGTTTATTTTATTATGGCTTTCATCTTTATTTAACAGAGCTCTAAAATAATGCTGTCACAGCATCCTAATATCTCTTCTAGTAGTTACAAAATTTCTATCCCCATTTATTTAAAAAAAAAAAAAAAGCTTCAAAAACCATATTCCTCAACTGCTTCTTCTATTCTTCATTAGTTTTTTGTTCCCATTAATATCTTTGTGCAATTTATGTGTAAATTCAACCTAGCTTTTTTATCTTTTCCTCTTTAATTATGTTAATTTTTCATGGTTCTTTCTCTGATAATAAACAATTCAATCATCTTCTGAAAACCTTTATTTTTTTTTAACTTGACTGCTTTTTTCCCTACTGACTCACATGTATCCTTTTGGCTCAGATGTGGGATCAAACTTTACAAGGCAATATTATTAATATAAATTATAAATAAACAAATTATTTATTTCAAAACATAAATAGTAACTTTAAAGATAATGACAACACAACCATATATAACTCAACACAAACTATTTATTTTTATTTACGGTCCTTTGTATTAAACTGATCACGTAGAAAACATAATTATCAAGGCTGTGGTCCTCTAAATGTGACTTATTTTTGTTCAAATTAATCCAGCAACAGAAAAAAAAAAACCTTTTCAGATTCAACACTTGTTTGTTGACTGGTGTCATTAGGCAATCAAAAGCCATTTTTAATTAATTTTCCTCTTATTTTTTCTTCTTGAAAATATGTCAGTTTCTTTTTTCTGTTGGGTTTTCAGCACTTTTTTTTTTTGCTTCACAGGTTATTTAAGTTTCTTTTCTTTACTGGCAACTGAAATTTTCCTTTTCCAATGCCTTCATTGGAAAATTTTCCTTTTACAGTATAAAAGTGTTACGATAAGCTCGCGATTATCTTCGTTATTGTATATAAATTTACTAAAGAGGTCAGCGCAGTTAGCATAGTGACGGTGCGCTTTGCAACCATATGCCTAGGGAAGGAGTGTCCTAGGTTCGATTCCCGTTGGAGACGTAACGAACTGAAGGATCTTCTTCAGCCATAGCCAAGTTAGCCAGTCTTGGGAGTGGACAGAAGGGTTTTCTCCCCAGTTTATCCTGGGGTTTTTCATCCAGCAAAGCAGGCAAACTGGCCTTGAGAACTCAACATTACAGACATAGGATACACCGGGATGTAGGGTTGACCACCTTATCCTGTGAACGGTTTGAGGTCCGTTGATTAATAAACCCTTGACACAGCAAGGTAAAAGTGGGTAAAAAGGAAGATGAGATTTACTAAATGGGGAAACCCATCCCATGCTGTGATGTGTGTTACTACAGCAGAAAAAGTCAATTGTTTTATTAAAATGCGATGTAATTTTTGATTGAGAATCCAAATCAGTCTCAGTTATTGATAATTTCATTTGAAGGCATTATGTACCACCAGTTTTTTTTATTTCCTTTATTTTTATAAGTTAATTTGGTGCTAGCTATTAAGATGATTACATAAGCTGCTAGTACTTTCACCAACTGCTTTTGGCATGCACCTGCATGTCCCATTTCGATATGTTTTAAATAATGAATTTTTATCCATGGATGCAAAAACCTTTTCAATAACTCCTTTTATTGAATCACATGAAATATTTTATTCTTACCTTTGAATTTTCACTGGACACATGTAAACAAGAGAAACTACTAACTGCTCTCTCCATGATCAGTCAGAACACAGAACAGAATTTTGTTGACACATTTGTAACTGACAGAGACAAGTGCTTCCATCAAAACCAAATCTGTGGGGATCTATTTGTTTCAGGATATATTAGAAATTCTATATTTGTTTGGTATATTTAAACTAACCAATAATAAAAAGCCCTTGTAAATATTGATAGCCTAGTAATGGAATGAAAATGACCCCATGTAGTGAACCCCCCCCCCAAAAAAAAGACAATACAAGCAAAACAGTTTTATTGTAGCATTATATACTTATAGAGCCAATACACTATATTTAGTGTGACAATTACAGCGAGATTCAACTGTATTTTGTAAGCTAATACTGGTAATCCTTTCTTTTAGTGTTACACGGTGATCAGCATTCATTTTTGAAATTATGGAATCTACAACCGTGTTAAAATAACTCTTTTTATTATTTCGATGTTTCGATCTTCATCTGGAGCATACATAAATATACAAGACAAGCTGCGTTACATTTCAAACCATAGGCTAGAGAAACAATGATTTGATCACATGCTACTCACTGGCATGACCTCTAGTAAATAAAAATAATAATAAATAAAAAAAAAATGAAAAAAATTACATCAAGCTAATTTAATTTTTTGATTACATGAATAAATATTTTTGCTTACAGATAGTTTTCCTTCCAGTAACAGTGATGTCCTATTTCTATTATTACAATTGTTATTTTTGATTTAAAAAACAAAAGATTATTTATAAATTACAATACGAATAAACTTTCTTATAGATTTTTTCCTTAATAGTGATGTCCTATTTTTCAGTATTAACTTTGTTATTTTAGATTTAGGATCCTGGATTTTCTAGAGTCCTGTTTATAGTTGTTCTTCGAGAGGAAGGATTTGTGGGACGAATATATGCCTTCCATATGTATGGGATTTTTAGACCATCATTATTGTTTAGATTGGGGTGGTTGATAATGATCTCACAAGCTTCTTTAAATTTGCGTTCATACCATGTTTTGGTGTGTGATGTAGACAACTAGTGCTTTTCCAGTTAATTCTATGTAAGGTGTTCAGAGCATGATCAGAAAGGCCAGCTTCACCATAATTGTTATATTTGATGTGTCGTTTACGTTCTTTTTGTCTGATCAGAATTGTGCATCCTGTTTCTTCTATGTACGGTATGTTGTAGATGCAGTAAATACGGTATACTCCAGGGTGGGCCAGTGGAGGGAGTGGGTCTTTGGATGAGTTGAGTAAGCGTTTTAATTTTGCAGGAGGTTTAAAGGTGGCTTTGAGGTTGTATTTTTGTAGTACTCTGTTTATTTTGTCTGATGTCCCTTTAATGTAGGGAATGGTTATAGTTTTACTGTAGTCTGGTTTGTCTTTGTTTTTTATTGAGGTCTTGTAGAGAATTTTGTTAATAGTGTTTTGGCTGTATCCATTTTTTTGAAAAGTATTACTGATCATTTTCACTGCCTGTTCACTGGAGCAGATCTTCAGAGCCCTGTTTTTTAGGGTATTGATGACACCTAGTTTTTGTGTTGGGTGGTGGTAGGAGTTTATGTGTATATATTGGCCAGCATGTGTCGGTTTCCGGTAAACAGTGAAGGAAAGATTGCCCGAGGGAAGACGTGTGACAAGTGTAACTAGAAATGATCAATAACAACGAACCAGAAGCAAGAAACAACAGGAGCCACCAATCACCGACAGGTAACAATAATATAGTTAATCTATCTGACCACACTTTAAACAAAGACGAAATCTCGATACTTAACAAAGGTTTAAATTATGCCATAGCACCCAAATCGATAAACAAACTTTAATTTAATTGTAATATTGAAAGAGGCCTAAGATTCATCCCAAATAATATAGCAGAAAAAATACGTTTAGAAACCGCCAGCATTTTAAATCACAACAAAACAATAACAAGCAACCTAACTCAACATGAAATAACAGCGATAAAATCACTAAAGTCAAATCCAAACATCTCAATAACCAGAGCAGATAAAGGAAGTGCCACCATTATCTTAAACCGAACCACTTATGTGGAAAAAATGAATCTGCTGGTCTCGGACAATAACACATAAAAATTAGTTAACTATAATTCAACTAACAGAATCAAAAAGAAAACAGAGAATCTACTTAAGTCAATTACCACATGGCTCGAAGATACGGTCAAAAAACAATTTCCACACTACGTTCGTTCCCCGAGAATTTACAGGCTATCGAAAATTCACAAAGAAAACACACCGTTAAGGCTTATAGTCAAAGGGATTGATAGCCCGACTTATCACTCAGCCAAAAAATTAGCGGCAACATTCAAGGAGTTGGTAGGTCATTCCCCCTCCTATATCAAAAACACACAACAGTTTATAAACATCAAAGACATCACATTAGAAAAAGATGATCTATTAGTCAGTTTTGACGTCTCTGCCCTCTTTACAAATATCCCAATCAACGACACAATTCTTTTACAGAACAAATTTCCTCCAGATATCACGCCGTTCTTTGTGCATGCATTACATTCTGGTTATTTTGTATGGCAAAATGCTTTCTACCTACAAAAAGAAGGCACAGCCATGGGCTCACCATTATCCCTTCCCCATTGCTAACTTTTATATGGAACATTTTGAACAACTTGCTCTAGGTTCCTCCCTTTTAAAACCCAAAGTTTGGCTCAGATACGCTGACGATTTTTCATGATTTGATCTCATGGCCAGACACTAGACACTTTCCTTAGCCACCTAAACAAGCTACACAAACATATACAGTTCACAATTGAGATTGAAAAACATAACAAACTGCTGTTTCTAGATACACTTGTCACATAACAATTATGGTGAAGCTGACCTTTCTGATCATGCTCTGAACACCTTACATAGAATTGACTGGAAAAGCACTAGTTGTCTACATCACACGCCAAAATATGGTATGAATGCAAATTTAAAGAAGCTTGTGAAATCATTATCAACCATCCCAATCTAAACAATAATGATGGTCTAAAAATCCCATACATATGGAAGGCATATATTCGTCCCACGAATCCTTCCTCTCGAAGAACAACTATAAACAGGACTCTAGAAAATCCAGGATCCTAAATCTAAAATAACAACATTAATACTGAAAAATAGGACATCAGTGTTAAGGAAAAAATCTATAAGAAAGTTTATTCATGTTGTAATTTATAAATAATTTTTTGTTTTTTAAATCAAAAATAACAATTGTAATAATAGAAATAGGACATCACTGTTACTGGAAGGAAAACCATCTGTAAGCAAGAATGTTTATTTATGTAATCAAAAAGAGCTATTTTAACACGGTTGTAGAATCCATAATTTCAAAAACTAATACTGGTAAAATCACGCAGTTTTCACTCAGATGCAGAAACGCAAATAAATGTTAGTGACTCACAGGAGAGGTGACTAGTCTACTGCACTGTGTATTTGTCAAAATAGCACCATTCAGTGCAGCAGAAAATAAGCTCTTGCTTTTGGCTTGGTGAATTTGTGTGTTTTTCTGTATATTCAAAGAATATTTAGACAGGAACATGGATAGGACCTATCTGATTAATATAGCAGAGTTACTATTACTACTCTGCTATATTAACAGTTGCATAAAAAGTTGTTGGAAATTGGTTTCATGTTGAGGAAAAAAGGCAGCAGTAACAAGGTAGTGGACAAGCAGTAATTTGAAGCAACATGTAAATATTTTCAAAGTAGTTTCCATAAATCAATTCACTAGGATTCAAATGCTTATTCCATAGTCATACACATATAGGTTGACTAAGCAAAGTATCCTTTAATGATCTGCCTTTCACTTTTATAAGTGAGTGGTCAATTTCTTCTGATCATTTACTAAATATCATGGCAGGTTGGATGACCTCTGTTCTTCAGATTTTCTTAGCAATGCTGGAATGTTCCAAGATACCATAACTTTCTCTCACTAACCATAAATCCAATTCACAATTTTGCTAGCGACATACATTCCATTCCTCTTTTTTTCATTTGACAAACCTTGAAGTGCTCAAACATTTCAAGATCTTCCATAAACAATGGCTTAAACACTGATCTCCTTAACATTATTTTTCAGTGGAATGAGGACCACCATATCAACCTTAATGCTATCTAAAACAATCCTGTCTTCTAAGATGAAGTGAACGAGATCATAAAAGATCTCATTCACTACATCTTATCTTTGCTAATCAGATCTCTAGGGAAGAGATTCTGATTTCTTTTCTTGAGCTGACATACACTATGATGAAATAATATTAGGACACACTGTTTTGGAATAAAACATACTAATATGTGTATTCGACTGAACACTAAGACAACATCACATGTGGTCTTAATGTTCAGTTGACTCTAGGGTCAAGTGAACACTATTAATTGCATGTGGGAGAAAACCTTACAGACTTCAAAAGAGGTATTATCATTAGATGTCAAATCAACTGCCTGCCTATTTGTGATACAGATAAAAGACTACACACCACCCAAACTGTAGGCAACAATTATAAGCAGATGGATTTGTTATGTGCAACTCAGCCAGGAAATGAACAGGAAGATCTGGCAAATGAACAGGAAGATCCGGCAAACAAATACCAAGGGACTCAAGAGGGCTGAGAAGGGGGGGGGGGGACTGTATCTTGGTGGCCCAATGTAGAAATGACCAACTGGTATTTTAAAGAGGCAATTAGTAACAGGATGTAATAAGTAAAGAATTTTAAAATCTTGGTTTCTAGGACAGTTGTACATAAGCCAAACATTAACCATGGCAATTAACAGTACCGGCTATACTTGAGAAAAAAAAAGCACTGTGAAGTCTGTGTGATAGAGCAACAAATACCTGGGGAATGATGTCTTGCACAAGTACTTTGCTCCAACTAAAACATCTGGTGGTGTAATAATGGTCTGAGTTTTTTCTCCAAGTACAGAGTCAAATATTTGGTTGTAGTGTACAGAAGGATGAACACAACGGATATGCCATAACATTTTTGGATAATTCAATACTTTTTTGTGATGGGGTAATTTTACAGAAAAGACCCATGTCTCCATCAACACAACTATGCACCACATCGCACAGAGGCACACAGGAAGATCCAGCATTCTGATGTGGAAACAATGAATCTGTAGTTGAAAAAGTGGCACTTTTTTTTAATACAACTTCTACTGAAAAGTGTCACATTTATAATTTATTCAGCAGGAATCACTTATTCCACCCACAGTTGGATTTTATTTTATGTTGTTTTTAATTGTTATTTTTTACATAATCTGGACACTCGCTCTAGAGATCACACATGGAACTTTTCAATATGTGGCAGTATTCATTTTCACCTAAATGAATTTATGAAAGGGCAACTTCACACAACAAAACATCAACAGTACAGACCACACCAGAGCAAACACAATCACAATGCAAATGATATGGTATGACAAATCATACATCATCATCATTTTAAATCAGATGCCTGGGAAATGCCTTATGCTTAAGTGCATTACTCTACCATAAGGCTTGGTAGCAGATTTGTACTGATCTAGAACTCTTTCTTCCTAAATAGACATAAACTGTCTAGTTTATAGAATGAATGTCAATGGATCAGAAACACTTCTGGAGAATGCAATGTGTTCATACATTGTGGCAGTTTTACTGAAGAGACCCAAGTCTTTTTCCACATGACAATGCACCACATCATATTGCAGGAGCATGTGTGACATGTTTTGAGGTAAATGTGAAAAAAACCTGACTCTTCTATGAGAACATGGTTGAAGATAGTCTGTAAGAAATGTGCCATCAATCAATTGAACTGCCTTTCTGAACAGCATCAAGAATCTTTAGAGAGGTCTTATGTGTACTACCCCAAACATGCCAAGGTTCGCTGGATTTGGAATTTATGCAGAATAAGTAACTGGTCAGAAGATAAGTACCATCTTGAGTGAAAAATGATGCTTATGTTAGGAAAGGTTTGGAGTAAGTCAGTCCAAGAAGAAAGGTTTTAGTATTATCAAAAATAAGTGGAGAAGATCAGAGGTCTCTTTTGCAAGAAAACAGTGTTTTGGAAGCACTGAAGTTGATTAAGTTGTTTTTACCCCAATCAAGGATGCTGTGGAGATCTGTGTTCAGGACACTTATTATAGATGATCTTGAAGCTTGAGATGTTTGAGCACTGCAAGTCTTGTCGTAGGAGGAGTGAAGCGTACTATCATCAGCAAAACTATGAATAGGATTTGCAGTCAGTGAAGGCAGATCATTTATATAAATCAGGAAGAGGGTGAGTGAAATGACAGAGCCTTGAGGGACACCTGTATTAACAAGAAAATCTGAAGAGAGAACATCACCCACCATTACATGTAGGGATTGATCTGAGAGAAAAACAACTGGCAATCCAGTTACACAAGGACAAAGGTAGTCTATATGATGGTAATCGAGAAGCCTTCGATGATAGACCCAATCAAAAATACCTTCCCATGGAATGAGTCAAGAGGTGCATGATGTAGGCCAGGAGATCTCTTGTGGATTTCAATTGGCAAAATCCATATTGGTGGTCACTAATTAGATGGCAGTTCTCCATTATTTTGGACAAAATTAAGCTTTCTGGTAGAACTTATCACTTTTTTGGGGATTGGCTGTATATAGGTTTGCTTTCATTCTGTAAGGTGGATACCTTACAGAATGCAATATTCTAGGCAAAGAAGCAGGTAACTTGTCATGGCCATCTAGGGAGGAGATGGAAGAGAAGAATGAAGCCAGCATTGTCTTTAGGTAATAAGATGCACCATTAGGGTGAGAAAGAGGAAGTAGCACAGATGGATGTCTCCTCACCCTTCTCATTCCCACTTTTTCCATCCATCTGCTTCCAAACATATAGATTGTGAAAGCAGGTTCCATCCCATGGCCTCCTAAGTCATTAGATTTGATCTCCCCAAATTTCTTTTATGAAAACACATAAAGAATCTTTTGTATCAAAGAAGTGAAGGATGCAGGTGAGCTATACTGGTGAACATTTGCAATTTATTTTATACTATATATGGTATAAAACAGTGGCCAGAGATCAAGCATTACCTTTTAAATTCAGGAATGCATGTGTGGAGATCAACTAAGCTACTAAAATTTAGGAGTTGCTGCATATCTGAGTGAAAAACACCATGAATTTATCAGTTAGTTTGGTAAACAATTTTGTTATTTGTTTTTTTTGTTAGTTATATGCAACATGTCCTACCAGACATGTTGCATATAACTTCTATTCTGTTCACTGATCCATTAAAAGTGGTAAACTGTAAAACATTGTCCTTTCACATAATTTTTGTTTAAAATTTAGATGCTGTATTTTGTGTATACCACATATATGACCCACATCCTGATTTTAGCAATTAAGGAAAAAAATCATAAATAGTTACTCAAAATGGTTGGAGGAAAGAAAGAGAAAACATTAGAAACACATACTAATTCATTTTAAGAATATCTGGTACTAACCATTAGTCATTGCCAACCCAAACAATGGTGTCATCTTCATTTTCAAAAATGTAACATTTTTTGAAGAAACAATGCAGCTTTCTGAATTTGTTCTGCAGGAATTAGTTTCCATGGATGATCAACTGGAAGATCTGGATTTCTTCATATTGCCACCGGGTATTAATAATGTGTACAGTTCATCATCTATTCCATATGTGAATATTTTTAATTGGAATTTGAAACAGGATGATTAATGCAAGAAGCACTAAGTGGTAACAACAAGGAATCATTCTACTTCCAAATAATTATGTGATCTCATGTGATCTTTCCTGTTTTGATCTCTTTCATCTTGTGACTGCAAAACTATTCACTATGGGCATGGTGTGATGATATCATGGTAGGGCATGCGGTTCTCAGATACACACACTTATTTTAATCCAATGTAAATTGCATATTCATCATATACCCTTTCTCTTTTCTCTAATAATAACTTCTACAGGAAACATCTCCCTGGAAGATTATGTATAATGATAGCTTCTTCCCATCTAAAAGCCTTACCAACATTAATTTAAGTTTCGTTTCTGAGACTCATTTAGAGTATTTTTAGACAACATTTTAAAATACCGATGTCTAATCTGCATTCTCAATTTGGTAGATTAAATATGAATGGTGTTTTCTCAGATTGCATACATATTTTTGTAAGCCTGTTACAACAACTTGTCTTCTCCTAACTGATAAGGTCATTCCTAACAAAAAAATTTAATGGTCCCATCCCATGATACTCTTGAATTTGATCATTCTTAACCCAAACTTTCTAGTAACTTAAGTCCTTTTACCATGCACAGTTTTTATGGACACTGCAAAATCAAACTACAATCAAATGTTTAATTCTGGTGCTTGGCAGTTTTTCCACACAAATAAAAATTATTAGTTAGCAATTCCTGTTGGAACAGCTAACCATCTCTAAACAGCTGGTACATCATGTGTTTCTCCTGCTTCACAGTTTCCTAATTCTGCCCTCTTGCTACTAAGATCTGGATTTCTTCATATTGCCAATGGGTATTAATAACGTGTACAGTACTCATCATCTATTCCATATATGAATATTTTTAATTGGAACTTGAAACAGGAAGATTAATGCAGGAAGCACTAAGTGGGATGAAAACCAATAAATGTGAACTTTATTCACGTCAACTTTACTGTTATGAGACTTTTTTTTAAAATTCTTCATTTTCTAATAACTCACTAGTTTGAAGTCTAACAAATATACTTTCCTTAAGTATGTATGGCTTCTGAAATTTTTGGAAATCTTCCAGTTAAATACTGGAAATACAAGTCTATTTCCAATACTTGAATAATGTGTTTATGAAACTTAGTTTAACAAGTTCTCTCTTGCTGATGTAAAATCATTTGGAAGATTTTATATCTATATTTTATTGAAGAAATGTTTTATAAATGCATCCATGCATAGGTATGCATGCATTTATAAATAAATGCATACCATGCATACCTAAGCAGTGATGTAATTATTTTTGAATTTCTATAAATATTACAATGGTGCAACTTACAGTAAGCCAGTTCTATTAAGGTCTATATGACATTGTCAATCCATCATCTCACCTGGGAGCCTATCTCTTTTCCTAACACCTTCTGGATCATTTAATATAATATTATTGACTGAATGAATGTTTTACATTCTGACATAACTGAACCATCATGGCCTTTACTTACACAAGATAGTGGTAAGAAATAATTGACCACTCCTCTGATGTATCCAACATCTTACTCTCAAGATACTTCTTAAATACCATTCATCAAAGAATCAAAAATATCTATCAGTATTATACAATGTCACACTTCACCTCCATAATGCAAAACAGAGAGAACTGCACACTAATGCAAATTTAAAGTTTTAATCTTATTGCTATTTTGCTATCTTTCCAAACCTTTCATAAGTTTTTAAACACTCCAGAAGCCATTCCTAATCTTCATTCCTCAATTCACAATATCAGTTATACAGCTTCCATGATAACTGAATCAAGAGATGCATCTTTATCATCTGTTTTCATTATCTATACTTACTCAATATTGATAATTAAACCTAAATGACTCCCACCATCATCAATTACAGCAGTAAACGAGAACCACATTATTTGTGAATAAGACCAAATCATCAGTAAAATCCAAATCAGGTACTCGAAGATTTTTAGACCACTTTAGTTTCCAGTCCTTCCTTTGCAGAGTTTTGTTCATTACAAAATCGATTACAAGACAAAATAGAAAAGGTAACAGGACACACATCCCAGTCTTACTCCTGTTGTCATTTTAAACTTAACTTTAACACAAGACTCACTGTTATCATATAAGGAATGTGATACAGATGTATCCGAAAATATAGTTAGAGCTTATTTCAAGTGTTTCCTTTTAGGAAAGAATTAATGATCAGTTAATGTTCATTAAAATCATCAAATGACTAATATGTACCTTCAAAAGGTGCACAGGAAACTATGATAGTACCAAATGAAAAGTTTACATTATTACTAACTTTTTATTAATAATTTTCTTCCAAATTAGTATTTTGTGTGTCAAGACTCCAATATTGTCACATCTTATATTCTGGTCTTTCCAAACACTTCTAACCAAATCAATTAACTAGATCTTGGTCTTTTTCAGAGTCTTTCTCCTGACATCAAACACCTGTTTTGTTAAACCTTTTCTTTCCAATTCTGATTAAGTTGTTACACCACCCGAAATTAGCTTTGCTCACACATTCCTAAATGCTAGCAGCATCAAGTTCCTTTCTGATATCTTCATTTTGAATATGATTATACCATTGATATTATTTGCCCATTCCCATAATTTTTATCAGAACTTGCATTTTGTGGTCTCCAGTCTGATCAAATATTTTATTTCCAACTCAGTTCTCAGAGCCTTAAGTTAAAACTGGTATGCCCACAATGTTTTGTATACATCTGCATCGGTTTTGATTATTTTCTTATTCTATATAAATTTATTCAGCTGACTCCTATGATATTAAGCTATGATATTAAACTGTCTATTTCCATATTTAATTTGCCATTTTGATTTAAAATTGTGCCCAAACAGATGAAATGTTTTACTTGTTCTATAGGTTCTCCATTCAGGATGCAGCTGATGTTTTCAATGTTCTTGCTTTTTTTTTTTTTATTTTATAGTCTGTCATTTTAATACTGATTTTCATATGAAATTTGTCACAGCAATTAAGCAATTTAGTTAGAGAAGCCTGCAGACTTGTGCCATTTACCTTCATAATAGGATCCATATAGAAGATGAAACATAGTGTGTACATTCTAGTCTAGTCTGACATCTGATTTTACATCAAACCATTTTCATGTACTTTCTCCAATTCTAACTGCTAAACAATTCAGACTATACATTGCTTGCCATAATGTTCTGTTTATACCATATAACTGTAGCATTTTGAATAGCTTTTTTCTTGGCATATGCCTTTTCCAAGTTTACAAAACTTACACACAAATTCTTATAATCCCATGATTTCTCAACTATTTGTCTTAAAGTTAAAATCTGATTTGAGAACCTCTATATGACTCTGAACAATCCAGCCAGTTGTTCTCCAAGTTTCTCTTTTACAATTTTTAGCAAGTATGGTTGCATAAATCTAAAAATAACTTGAATAGCATAACATAAATTTAAATAATATTTGTAATTTAAAGTTAAAATTACCAATATGAAATAGAGTATAAAATTAAAGGAATAATAATATACAGCAGAAATGGAAAATGATTCATACTCTTGTCATAATGTATGTATGAAAACTGTTGACAAAATGTAGCAATCTCATCCTCAGGATATACATTGCATGGATCTTCTGCTGGAATGGTAACTGGTGGTCATTGCATGGTTGCTTGTCCATAGAGGCATCATCTACTTTGATGGTTAATTCTATATGATGAAAAAAATTTTCCATAAAGATTAAATCAGCAATAATAATAGTAATCTAATCATGAGAATTCTAACAAAGATGTTAACAATATGATGCCTACCAGATAGCAGAATCACTATGGTATATGAAAATTCAATGGTATAGGGAATCAAAAATATATTAAGTAGAACTGACTATAAGAACATTGAGTATGTTTAATGAATGTTAAGGATTTGAAGGATGCTATTTAAAAGGAAAACACGAAAAACATGAAGGATTTCAATAAAGTCAATTTATTATTGTTGTTTTCATCATAGAAGTCCCGCTGTCACATACACAGCTCATTATACTGTACCTTAAATGCACTCACTGTCTCTGCACTCAACACACTCTCAGGTAGTGTCCCATCTCCATGTTCAAAACTTGCTCCTCATCCATCCACTCACACCTTCCTTATACAGAAACAACAAAATTCTTTCTTCAGACAGAAAAGTTTATTTAATTATAATATCAAAATGAAACAAGCGAGTTGATAACATTTATTCCTTTCACAATCTTTTATGTACAGAGGCATGTATATTCACTTAATTAACTTTAACACAACATGAATTACAGTGGTCACTTCTGCTTTATTCCTAATTGACAACAACATTACAAAATTTTTGTCAGCTCATATGTACTTGGAAGTTACAACGAATTGCTACTATCTAATTTAAATAAATTTATTTCACATCTAAGCAAGACTTCAGTAACTAAAGATAAGAATAACATTACAAAACGTCTTGTCCGCAGCATACAAATTGAAACATATGTTTAACTATTATATCATATTAAAAACAAGAATATTAGGAAAGAACTTGACATTGTTGGCATCCAGGAATGCGTTAGCAGAGCTAATCTCAGGTGGTATGATCACTTAAACAGAATGGGCAAGGAAAGATTAGCAAAACAAGCGTTCTCTGCCAGAATGGCATGAAAACGACCCAGAGGAAGACCAAGATATAGGTGGATTGATACAGTACAATGTGCCTTAGACGATAGAAATATAAGATCTGATAATGTTGGAGTCTTGACAACTGACAGACTGATTTGGAGGAAAATTGTAGATAGGAAGTTAGTATTGATGTAAATTTTTCATGTAGTACTATCATATCCTGTACACCCATTGAGTGTATATGTCAGGAATTTGATGGTGTTTAACTAACTACTTTATGAAATACTTTATTACTAGCTTCTTAACTTTCATTCATTTTTATATTTTAAACTTATGGGATATCTGAATTTTAACATATATATATATATACATATATATCCTTCATATCACTCTCCTATACACAACTTGCTGATACCTATCAGACAACCAATCTTCAATCCAGTGCACTAATCTATATCGAGCAGCCCCACCTATTCCAGTTTAATTAAGAGCTTGCCATGCAGTAATTTATCAAAGGCCTTTGCAAAACCTAAATATCCCACTATATATATATATATATATATCTCCCTTGTTCAATGCATTTACTACCTTGTTATAAGTAAACAGATTTGCTAAAACATGACCTTTCTTTAGCAAACCCATTCTGTCAAAGGGTATGCTAATGGTGTCAATAATCTTAGTCCCTACTAACTTCTGTAACACTTTAACCACAACTCCAGAGACACATACTGGATGCTGAATTAGAAACATTTATTAATACCATGTTGGACTTCCTTTAGCTTGAATTACAGCAGGTATACCGTTTGTAGTTTGACATAGATTCCACAAAGTGTTAGATTGCATCTATGTCTACAACATATTAGCATTCACCAGACAGTCCTTTAACTGGCTCAGATTTGATGGAACACAAGACTTTGTTCCTAGATCTGTTTTTCTAACATGTTCCATATATTTTCTATGGGAATTCAGATCTGGGCTTTGTGGTGGCCAGAGAAAATGGTGGAAGTTGTTGTCATGCTCACTGAACACTACTGAACAATTATTGTGCAATGAACCATGAAACAACTATCACCTGCTGGATTAAAACGTCAACATTGCAGGATGCACTTGATCGGTAACAATATTCAGATATTCTTTGGGACCAGTTCCATAACATGCCCCATACCATGACACCACCTCAAGAACCTTGAGTTGTGTTTATCAGGCAAGCTGGGTTCACTGCTTCATGGGGCTCCTGCCAAACTCTCTGCCTACTGTTGGTACAGAACATTGGTGTACTGTGACTCGTCAGACCACAGGACTTTTTTTATCCAATCTTCTAGTGTCCAGTTATGGTGTTCCTGACACCACTGTAGATGAACTTTCTGGTTCTTGTGGAAATCAGGTTTCTGTATAGGCATGTGACTACCAATACCGATCCTCTTCAATTTCCTGTGCATAGTTTGGAGAGATATGGGTCGGGAACAGCCTTCATTAAATGCTTCGGTCAACTGCTGCACATAGGAAGTTCTGTTTGTCCATAGAAGCCTTCTCAGATGATGGTGATCTCATTCCTGACAGACTGCCTTAAGGCTACAGTTATGCCTCTTAGACAAGCAATGTGGGTTATTTTTCCATGAATTAAACACCTGGGATATCTCACCTTTTGAGAAACCAATCAGCTCTGCTGTTTTCAAAATTGTGGCCTCAGCCAGATGACTATCCACAATAAGCCCTTTATTGAACTCTGAAAAAACCTTTGTTTTTCTCATTGTGATCAACACTATTGACGATTACTGACCAGCAGCATTCTTAAATAGTTGCCTAGAACACGTAGTGCCTCACGTGATCAGTATTTTGCATATACGCTGCATAAGTGATGTTTACGTATATCTGCATGAAGATTTCTAATTTAGCGGCTGTATGTCATCTCCCTTATGAAGGGATATAATTTTGTCTTCTTTCCATTCCTTTGGAACTTGGCTCAGTCTAAGACTCATGTTAAAATGGTATGTCAATGCTGTTATTAACTCCCTGGAACATTCCCTCAAAACATATGGTGACATGTCATCAAACCTTACAGCCATAGTCATATCAAGTTTACTCAGTTCTTCATATACTGCTCACTCACCATCAGTGTCTCCGCCTTTCCCCTTCCCGCTGTATTCAAGTTCTGCATGTTGTCACATTCATAAGAATGAAATACCTCTATGAATTGCTCATTAAATACCTCAATATATCCTCAGTATTGGTTATTTTACCATTTTCACCAACCAATGTCATCCTTCCATAATCATTCTTTGGTCTACTAGCCACATATCAAAAAAAAACTCCCTGGGATTTTTTTTAGTCTCATTAGTTAACTGCTGCTCACACTGCACTTTTGCTACCTTACCAAATGAGTCATTTTCCTCACCTGCTTTTTTGTATTCCTCATGCAACTAGTTACGACTGCTTATCTTGTGCTGTCTCCATAATGCCTTCTTTCAGATTGCATGCCTCACCTCTTCATTTATTCATTTCATACACACTTTATTTAACCTCCTAACCTTTGGAATCCATTCAGACATTGCCACTGCCAGACAGTTTCTGCGTAGAGCCCAAGCACTGATCTCCTTTCCATCTAATTTCTCATTCCAAACCATGGCCTTAGTTCATCATAATATCACCAGCATATAGTTTCACATATCCCGTTCTTGCAAAAGTCCATGTAGAAGATTTTTCTCCAGTTGGCAAAAGTGACCATGAAATGATCACTTCAGATGGAGGAAGATCTGACGCCTCACTTAAATAACATTTTCTGATGAAATGATCAAATCCAAGATCCTTGATCACTTCTGTATGTGTTTCTCACAAATTCTAGAAATTCATTCTCTATGCTCAGATACCATCTTCATACCAATATATATTATCATAATTAAAATCACACTAATGATCATCCATTTCTTATTTCCAAGGCTAATTTGCCTATATATTTTCTTCTCACTGCCCTCAACATTATTAGATCTATAGCAGATCACTTCTGCCTCATACCATACTCATCAAAACCATTGCCACTACCTGTCACTTGCATCTACATGCCATGCTTGGACATAACTCCTCCATTATTATCGGCAGCACTCTTTCTTCTTTTCTGCCTATCTTCATGAAAAACATCATATCCCTCCATCTCTACTCCTGTCAGAATGTCATTCTCATCCAATTGACTCCCTTACTCTGAGAATTTCTAGCCAATGAACTCGATCAATGCAACAATTCCATTCCACTTAATTTGGAGACTTCTTGCATTCGTAGAGAAATGTAACAGCTCATAACAAGTTCCATGGATACCACTTTTCAGATATGACTCCTCCTTAACTATCCTTGGCCATTCCTCTCTATCACCACCAATCCTACGACCCTTCACAGATCCAAACACCCTTCCCACATCCCAAGCTATCTCAATCATTTATTGTCCACTTACTTACACATTCACTTCTAAATCCAACATGTGTAGTGTCTCCCCCTGCCCCCCCATTTTCTTATCTGCCTTCTGCTACTGCCCTCTTCATTCATACCACTCATTTTTCCATTCGCAAGCTCTTTCAGATATTCTATTCACTATAATCATTACTCTCCCTCACGCAAGTCTTTCCAGCTGACTCATATCAAAGCCATTTAATGCCTCTGTTACAGAGTTTCACCCATCCCTCGAATTTGTTCAACACATTCACAAAATCTCCTTTCTTTTTGCATAGCTTTGCTAACATACTGTTCATGATTTTCATTCATCACTCCCATACCTTGGCAACACAATTACTACCTTTCCTATTCGATGTTATCTTTTAGTCTCCTCAATTGCTTGATATCCATTCTCACATTCTCCATCAAATCATTTGTTTCTATTACCATTTGTGCACCTTCTTATTCACCATATCTCTAATAATTGAATCCCCATACAGAGTTACTCTTTCACGTGACCATCTTTTGTTTTATTCTTCCTCACTTATCCATACATATTTATAATTCTTCCCATTTTACTCTACACTTCATCTCTTGCTTCATTTTCACTAACCACTTTGTGCTTTCAATCACCTTCCTGTTGCTATTCATACTCGTTACTTTGTCACTCGCATTTTCTTTTTCACTGCTTTTCATGGCTGTTATCTTATTGCCAGTTACAAATCTTATCATACCACCAGTCAATTCTTTCTTGCCATCAGTCTTGCATGCTATCTTACCATTACTATCAGAAGCATTGCCTTTCTCAAAATTAGTCTTGCAAGCCATCTTACTATCAACTTTGGGTGCTTCAATAACTACACTCATGATCTCTTGTTCTGCCTTTTGCCTGCTATCACTCACATACAAAGACATACATATAGAGATGCATATTTTGCACTTCTTACACCCATGCTCTTTCTCAACTGTCCTATTCAACCTTTTTACCTGACTTTCTACTACATATTATACTATTCAATTTGTATAATTATGACAATATTTCACAATACAATTCAATGCACAGTACAATGTTACAAAATAAAATTCAAGTATTACTATCATATTCTGTTGGTACTAACACTTATTTTGGCTATTATTTTATTATGGTTAATAAAAAGTTTTCTCATATATGCAAGTAGAATATAATATATTTCCAATGGTTTCATAGTTATGATAAGCAACTGGTTTAGAGTAATGTAAGTTAGTTAATGCAAATATGTAACCAAGGGCTGTAGCCATACTGGTTACTAGAAAAGTAATTAACTCAAAACAGACACTGAGAGTCCAGGAAATGCATCTAAGAGAGCTCCCTTACCAGTTATAATAATGTACATGTTGATATTTTAATTCCTAATTGAATGAACCAATTTGTAAATTAATACCTTAATTGGTTATGATATATGAGTTATAATGATCTCTTATACTATATGTTTAAAATAATTGTCAACATTGTTTAATCCCATAAGGTAGTTTCTCAATCTTTTTCTGAATACATATTCTGAGGTTATAGATTTAATTTCATTCGGAAGTTTATTATAGCTACTCATTGCAATGTACTCGAAAGATTTATGAAAAATTTCTTTGTTAGCCTTAGGTATTTTCAGCATGTTTTGACTGCAGCGCAATCCATAGTCTACATTATGTACCAAGAAACTTTCAGTGTTTCTTTTTACATATAACAGACAACCATAGAGATATAGTTTCTGAAATGGTAGAATATTATGAACGATATACAGATCATTGGTTGAATGTGCGAAGTCGGTAGTAGTTATGGCTCTGATTATTCTGTTTTGTATTCTTATTAATGGAAGCAGATTGTTATAATAGTCTTCGCCACAACAGGTAATGCCATATTGCAGTGAAGAACTTACTGCATTTACAAATTTACATTAAGAATGCTGCATTTACAAATTTTTTAATATAATATATTCTGTTAATTATGAACCTAAACTTATTTGTTAAGAAAGTGGTGTGGGAGTTCCACTTCAAATTGCTATCGATATGGAGACCCAAATACCTGACGGTTTTTGTTTTTTTGATTAAGCTACATTTACAATTTAGAGTATCACTGCATTTCCTTTCATGCCATTTTTTATACTGTGATCTAAATTGTCTGTTAATGTAAAGTACATATATATCGTTTTGTCGGTATTAATGTTAAATCCATTGTTGCTAAACCATATATTGGTTTTTAACATATTGCTATTAAGCCGATTTTTTAGATCTTCAAGGGTTGTTTCGGTGTATACTAAAGCCGTATCGTCAGCAAAGGATATCATTTTGCCAAAAAGTTTGTATTTACATATTTACTTGTCCACAGTATTTTGATCCCAGCTAATGACTTCATCAAGCAGTTTATTTAATTGTTTGATTTGCATATTTGTAGGGTTATAATTAATTTCTTGATAGGTGAAGGTATCCTGTAAAAGGTAGTCTATTTTCTCTCGTAGTCATCCTTATCCACTACCACTATCGTCGTCAATCTGCTTTTGAAATAGATATATTGCTATTTTTTCTTAATGAAATTAGCACCTGGGTTTCAGCACTCGATAAACTGCATGGAGGTAATTTGCTTTTAAAAAGTGAAGCAGAAACTTCAAAAGGTAGTTTATTAGCATCTTCGCTGGAAAGTCCTGACAAATTGTGTTCGATGTTATGCAAAAATTCAAGATATGGGATGCATTTTGGTACCACAGCAAAGTCATGGCTTTAGCTAATACACTAGTTTCAGCATCAGATAATGGGCGACCAGAAATATTTACAGTTTCATTTATTAGTGGGCGTGTCAGGAGTAAATTTTTTGTTTACAGTATAAAGATTCATATTTTTGCATCAGTTTGCAGGAATGTCTTTCATAGGAATTAGTGAAACAATTATGGACAAGTTGTGCACTCATTTTGGAAGAACTCCTCGTTTATATGGCCTCCCCAAAATTATAAAGAAGGTTATCCAGTAAGATCCATCGTGAACTGTATTGACTCTCCCACCTATAGAATTGCTAAATTTCACGTTTATTAACTGCCTATACTGGACAATCCAGATCATTCATCAAGAATTCAACAAGAACTTCTCAGAACTTACAACAAGAACTTCTCAGAACTTACAACAAGAACCTCTCACTATCAAAAAGTTAATGGAATTTAATGGTTACAACCATTAAATTCCATTAACTGTCGTAACATAGTCCGTAGTCCATTAACTGTTGTAACATAGTCCATAATCCAGCAGATAATGGACTATGTTACAACACCTCAAGATTTGTCAACAGACCGCAGGGTTCCAATCCCTTATATATCTGGCATCTCAGAACCGATTGGTAGAATTTTGAAGTATCATCTCATTCCCAAATATTTTCCAATCAACAAAATTTCTCGTCTGTTGCCATTTACAAAAGACAAACTAGCACCTCTATCATTAGCTGGCATTTACCAGACACAGTGTGAATGTAATCTAACATACTTTGGACAAACAGGCCATTCTGTAGAAAAAAGAATTAAAGAACATCAATATTATATAGAATACATGGAACCTCAAAAGTCTGGTCTGGAACAACATAGTATTGACACTAAACACAATATTCAGTGGGATAAAGCTCATCTTCTCCATAGATACAGGTTTAAATATGAACACCTTTTCAAAGAAACTTGTGAAGCCCTTTCACATCGGTCAAATCTGAATCGGAACGATTGTCTCTCTCTCCCAAAAGTTTGGGAGATTCTTATCTTATGTAACCATCAAAAATAGTTGTTTAATAATATTTTTAATAATATTATTTATTAAAATTAATTTCTAGCAGGTGGCAACAGTTTTAATTGGTAAATCACCGACTGCTGTATGTACTTTATAATCTGATTCCTTCGAATACTTGTTTCTACACACTGATGATGTACTGTTATTTTCAGTACAAAATATCTGTACTTTAATTTCATTAAAGTTAATAACTGTAGCTATTGTGTAATTTATTATTCATTTTATTCAACTATCCCTACCCCACACTAGCTTTGCTTACTCTACTGTAAATATTCATATTTAATTTTCTATCTTTACTAAACATCTTGTCTATATAGTTGAAATATTTCCTTGTTCTTTAGGTTTTCGATTAAGAATGCACACAGTATTTTCCAGGTTCCTGCCTATTTTCATAATAAGTTTATTACACAGTTATTCAATTTAGTTAAGGAATTCTGAAGACTTGTGCTACATTTATTTAGAAGTATAACACAATCTGTAATAAAGAGCTGAGTGGAATTTTGGAAATTCAGATATCAATCTTAATGACATTTTTTTTTTCATATGATCCATTTTTCTCTAACATCTTCAATTCTGACTTTTTAAAATTTGAATTCTATCACCCAATGTAATTTAAATTGTTATTTATTTTTAAAAAGTCTGTTGTATGAAAATAACTTATAAAGGAATAAATAGCTTCAAATGTCATAAGATAAAATGTGTATGGCATTTTGGAAATTTCTGAAACAGAGATAAATGAGCATAGCATCTAAAAATTTTGCTTTATTTTACTTGTTAGAAGAAACAACTTTCATAAATATTCTGAAGTTTTCCAACTGAATAGTATAAATGCAAACATTCACTCAATCCCTTAAATAAAAAGAGAGAATTATGGAAATAAATGAGCTGGCAGAGAATGTATAATGTTTGACTCATTCTTTCACCTTGTATGCATTCTGCTTCAGCCTTTTCAGAGGCAGTAAACTTCTTTGGATTGTACAGAGAGTGTTTTGCTGTTTTTTGTCAGCTCCACTACAATGGAAACTCATGAATAAATGTACAAAAATATATTGATAGGGAAGCAGCTAGAGCAGTAAACATAGAATTTTGAAAATATTGCAGGTAAAATTTTGAAAAAAATAAAATAAAATAAAATATATAAATAAATAATAATAATAAAAAAATATATATTTACACATTTTTTTTCAACTGAAGCATGAAACATGTGTTTTTAAAAAATAATGTTAAATGTGTGAAGTTTTTTGAAAGGGATGACAAAAACCCATTTCTGCACCCTCCTCAGATTTTTTTCCTCTTCCAAAATCTTCCAACTGAAAGGGCATCGTTTTGACACATTTTAGGAGACCCAAAGCAGAATTGCAGGGGGTGCTCAACATAGTCACACTTGAGAATTTCGAGGATGCATGGAATCATGGAAGACCTGATGGGATAGCTGTATGCATGCCCAAGAGGACTACGTCAAAGGAGATGGTAAAAACTAGGAGTTAGGATTTTTTTTTATGCTCAAATTCCCCAAATTTTGGGTAACACTTTGTATACTGTGACATTTAAAATCTTTAAAATAAATGCTGGGGTGCTTAATTCAAGGAATTCTGGTTGAAGGTTAGACTTCATTTTCTTGATAAGGATGAGAAATACATTGCTGTTTACTGAAATCTTTGTACAAAATGCCTTTCTCAAGCAGGAAACTTTTATACCTTTGAAATTATCATTCTTCAAATCGTGCAATCAATCTTAACTGTTTTAAGTTGTGGCATAGTCAAGAATAAATTATTTAAGAGAAGATAGACCAGGCATAAGAATTTGTAATTTTTACTGACAGCACTCAATAAATTCATTAAAGACAGGACTATCATAGCAGAACATGCATCTAGAATCAAATTTGTGTGTTTTGTTTTCAGTATAGAAATAGGATTTAAGCCAACAAGCTGTATAACTGAGAGGAGACTTCCACATAGCCTTTAAAGGAATGTGGAGAACCAACCAGAGCTTCTGACCTAATGTACAATCCTCACCTTCTCGTGGTTCACCCTGTTGGGTATCTACCTGGATACTGAACGAACAAGGATGGGCTGACAATTTGGAATTTAGCCAACCAAATTGTTGGCTTAAACCAATATACAAAATGATGGTACAACATGAAAAAATTTCATGCTGGCTGGGGCATAGTCCGGTTAAACAAGGCCCCAGTTGTTTTCGCCAGGGAACCAGAGCAAACAGCGAAACGTCAGCTACTGGAACAAATCTGAACGCACACCACAACTCAACATCACCAGAGTTAAAGATCGGTACTATCAACAAAAGAAGCCTGAATGGCAAAGAAATGGAGCTAGCTGAGGAATTAGATAAGTACCAGATCGACATAATAGGGGTGACTGAAACAAAAAAGGCAAAAACTGGCAACATCTTTCTGAGCAATAAATAGAAAATGTTATATTCAGGAAATGATAATCAAGGAAAAGAAGGAGCAGCCATAGTATTCAACACAAAATACGAGGCTCATCTTCTTGAATGGCAGGAAGTGTCAAGTAGAATGATTTGGGCAAAAATCAGAATGGGGAACTGGAAAATGAGACTTATTTGTGCCTATGGTCCCACAGAAGGTTCTACTAAGGTAGAAGTGGAGGAATTTTTTGATGCTTTAGAAAAAGCAACTGACACAATGAAAAAGGAAAAGTTGATCCTTGTTGGGGATCTAAATAGCAGAGTAGGAAATGATTGTCAGATATACAAAAATATTTTGGGAAAATTTGGAGAAAAGAGCAAAGCTAATAATAATGGCAAATATCTGTTGGATTTCTGCTCAGGACATGGACTGATTATTACTAACACCATGTTCCAACATAAAAATGAGCACAAATTCACATGGAGAGAAGAGGCTAGGAATAAGAAAAGTCTCATTGACTATGTTATTGTTGATAGTGATGTTTTCTCCCTGGTGCAGGACACCAGAGTGTACAGAGGATTTGAAATTGGAAGCGATCACTATTTAGTCTTGAGCAGGATAAAACTGAATTTCATATTGAAAAGAATAACATGTAAGAAAGTTTTAATGCGAATAAAAGTTGAGCAGCTCTCAGATGTGAACTGTAGACTAAAATACACAAAGATTATTGAAGAAAAAATGAAAGAGTTTGAGAACAGAAACCAAACCTTGGAGATTCAGTGGCAAGCCTTGAAGAAAACCCTGATTGATTCAGCCAGAGAGGTATGTGGTGAGGTTGTCTGCAAGGATAGAAAAATCAGAACCCCATGGTGGACACAGGAAGTTAAAGAGGCAGTGAAGGAAAAGAAGAAAGCATATCAAAAGTTCCTGGCAAATAAGTCAGCTTGTGCTCTTAGAGAATACAGAGACAAACGTAAGAAAGTTAAAGACTGTGTAAAACTAGCTAAACAAAACTCATAGGAGGCCTTTGGCAAGAACCTAGAAAATAAATATCAAGAAGGTGGCTAAATATTCTGGAGGTTGTTGAAGAAGCTTAGGAATGGAGGAAAGAGTGCTGTAAAAGGAGTTAGAGATGATAAAGGTGTCATAAAAACGGGAGAAAAAGATATCCTTGAAGTATGGAGTAATTACTTTGAAAAACTGCTAAATGAAACAAGCAGTGATGACAGTACAGTGGTAAAAAACACTGACCATGCATGCATATCCTTTCTTGAAGTAGAAAAAGTCGTCAAATGCTTGAAACGTGGAAAGGCAGCAGGAGTAGATGATGTTTGACCAGAAATGCTGAAGTATGGTGGTAGTCTTACAGTGGCTGCACTGCATAGTTCAGAAAGCCTGGACAGAGGGACGAATTCCCGATGATTGGAGTAGAGCTCTCATAGTACCCATATATAAAAAGGGAAATAAAACTGAATGTGAGAATTACAGAGGTATTTCCCTACTGATTGTTCCTGGTAAGATATATGCAAGTATACTTGAGAAACGGTTGAGAAGAATTGTGGAGGAAATGTTTGGTGAAGAACAAGCTGGATTCAGGTCAAATAGAGGCTGTCAGGATCAGATCTTCACTTCATGACAAATAGTTGAGAAAGCATGGAAATATAACAAAGATCTGTATTTAAGTTTTGTCGATCTGGAAAAGGCATATGACAAGGTGCCAAGAGAGAAGCTATTGAAAATGCTACAGTTATATGGTATCAATGGGGCATTATATCAAGCAGTACTTAGTCTGTATTTGAGTTGTGAGTCAGCAGTTAGAATTGAAGGAAGTACAGGAAGATGGTTTAATGTTAAATCTGGTGTGAGACAAGGATGTGCACATTATCACCTCTGTTATTCATTATCTATATGGATCACATTATGAAGGAAAGTGGTATTAAACATGATATCAAAATTGGAGATGTTAATGTCAGCTCTTTGCTTTATGCGGATGATGTTATACTTATCAATAAATCCACTACGAGTCTGCAAGAGTCCCTGACTAAATTGAATAACTGTTGTAGTAGATATGGTATGAATGTCAGCAATAAAAAGACAAAGACAATGAAAACAGGTGGAATTATTGAAAATGTCAACTGTGTTGTGAACGGGGAACCTGTGGAACAAGTAAAACATTTCAGCTACTTAGGCACGATTTTTAGTGAAGATGGTAAATTAAATATGGAAATAGACAACAGAATCAACAAAGCTGGTATGGGTAAGAAGTCAAATGAATAAATTCATATGGAATAAGAGAGAAATTAGTCGGAACACTAAATTAGCTGTATACAAGACAGTGTTCAAACCAGTTTTACCTTATGGATCTGAGAGCTGGGTCAGAAGTAAAACACTTAACCAAAGACTAGAGACCACAGATATGAGAGTCCTGAGAAAGATTAGAGGCGTGAACAGATGGCATCAATGGCAATATCATATTAAAAATGAGGATATTAGGAAAGAACTTGCCATTGTTGGCATCCAGTGCTAGCAGAGCTAATCTCAGGTCACTTAAACAGAATGGGCGAGGAAAGATTAGCAAAACAAGTGTTCTCTGCAAGGTTGGCAGGAAAACGACCCAGAGGAAGACCAAGATATAGGTGGATTGATACGGTACAATGTACCTTAGACGATAGAAATATAAGATCTGATAATGATAATATTGGATTCTTGACAAGTGATAGACCGATTTGGAGGTAAATTGTAGATAGGAAGTTAGTAATGATGTAAATTTTTCATGTGGTACTGTCATATCCTGTACATCCCTTGAGGGTACATGTCAGGAATTTGATGATGATGATGATGAAGATGCAGATTGGATTGTTAATTTAATAAGTGATTATGCTGATTACCAATTAGTAAATAAAATTGTTTCAATTTTTATTTTATAGAGAGAGAGTAAAGAATGATTAAAATATATGAAATATACATAACTGTATTACAATTCATAAGGCAACACTAACCTGAGAATCGCAATTCATCTAATGCATATTTTGCACATTTCACCTGAAGTAGAAAACTAAATACTTTACGGTAGAGCTCTTGGGAAGAGAAATTTAGAACAACATCTACAGGCCAAGGAACCTAAAATAATTGAACAAAGGTAACCAATCTGAATTTCTGTAGTGATATTGCAGACATAATATCACTCCTGAATTTTTAATTTTTAAATGATCATAATCCACAAAATTTGCAGTTTGTTTTCATGACTGACATTACAAAGAATAAGTAACAATACAGAAGGATCTTCACCTGAACATTGACATATATAAATTAAGCTCCATAAAATATTAATATTCAAATAATTTTGCATATAAAAGTAATTAATCTACATCTAGAAGCCACTTGAATCACTTTACCTCTTCAATCAAATTAGAAAAATTAAGAATCATAAGGTAGAAAATTTCTTAAGTTATGACTATGTTTTCTTAAAAGGGAAGGAGTTCCTAAAATTCATCCATCATGCTAATTATTGTTAAGAGTATAAATAAGAAATTTTTTTTGTCTCCTTCAGACTTCTTAAATTCTCTAGTTGTCTCACCTTCAAGATGTTAGGCAATCAAGGCAATAAGAAAAAAAGTTTTCCATCCTATAGCTATAATTTTGAAATTAATTTATCATATGTATCATCATTCCTAGAATGCCATTATACAGATGGAGGGAGAAAAAAAAATGTTCCTTGGTTAGTATGATTTTAACAAATTTGAAGTGAAAGAAAATATAATTGACTGAAGAAATAAGTAGTTTTTATTTATAACTCTCAAAAAAAATACTCTAGGTCACTCAAAAAAAAAAAGTATGCTGAAAAGTTATAATATGCTAGTGATAGGTAAACCAAGTGTAGAAGACACAGGAAAGCCGTTGTCTTCAGCACTTTGCACAGTAACTAAGAGAGGACAATTTTTGGAGAAGATTACCGTAACTGCTTTATGGTTTTGCATTCATCTAAAAGTGGGATATTCCTAGAAGATCAATAGATCATATTATATATAACAGTGCTTCTTAAATTGGTTTTGAAATTACAGGACTCTACAGAAAACATTTTATTTTTTTGTGGAACCCCTTAAAAAATTTTTATAAAAATTATTTGAAAGGAAATTATAAAAATAAATAGTTGCATACAAAATATTTTGATTAAAAAAACTTTTAAAAAAGAAATATAACTTACACTGTTTTCTCATACATTTAATAAATACATACATAATATTAATGATTTTGCTATGTAATAATAACTGGCAAGTCACATTCCGTAGCAATGATAAAGAAAACCATCTTTCTCTCTCACACACCCACCCACCCACACAAACACACAGAGTTTTGTTAGATAGTATTTTCCTCATAAATACACTGAATACAAATTATAAATGTCTATATGCTATGCAGAACTCCCACAAGTTTTTGCAGAACCCTAGGATTCTGCAGAACACAGTTTAAGAAACACTGATATCATCATCATCATCAAATTCCTGCCATGTACCCTCAAGGGGTGTACAGGATATGATAGTTCTACATGAAAAATTTACATCATTACCAACTTAATATCTACAATTTTCCTCCAAATCAGTCTGTTACTTGTCAAGACTCCAACATTATCAGATCTTATATTTCTATCGTCTAAGACACTTTGTACCATATCAATCCACCTATATCTTGGTCTTCCTGCCAACCTGGCAGAGAACACTTGTTTTGCTAATCTTTTCTAGCCCATTCTGTTTAAGTGACCATACCACTTGAAATTAGCTTTATTAATGCACTCCTGGATGCTGACAATGTCAAGTTCTTTCCTAATATCCTCATTTTTAATACGATATTGCCATTGATGGCATCTGTTCACACCTCTAATCTTTCTCAGGATTCTCATATCTGCAGTCTCCAGTCTTTGGTTAAGTGTTTTACTTCTGATCCATAAGTTAAAACTGGTTTGAGCACTGTCTTGTATATAGCTAATTTAGTGTTCTGACTAATTTCTCTCTTATTCCATATGAATTTATTCAATTGACTTCCTACCCATACCAGCTTTGTTGATTCTGTTGTCTATTTCCGTATTTAATTTACCATCTTCACTAAAAATCGTGCCTAAGTAGCTGAAATGTTTTACCTGTTCCACAGGTTCTCCATTCACAACGCAGCAGACATTTTCAATGATTCTGCCTGTTTTCATTATCTTTGTCTTTTTATTGCTGACATTCATACCATATCTACTACAACAGTTATTCAATTTAGTCAGTGAATCTTACAAACTTGTAGCGAATTTATTTAGAAGTATAACATCGTCCGCATAAAGCAAAGAGCTGACATTAACATCTCCAATTTTGATATCATGTTTAATACCACTTTCCTTCATAATGTGATCCATATAGATAATGAATAACAGAAGGGATAATGTACATCCTTGTCTCACACCAGAATTAACATTAAACCATCTACCCGTACTTCCTTCAATTCTAACTGCTGACTTACAACTCAAATAAAGACTAAGTATTGCTTGATACAATGCCCCATTGACACCATATAACTGTAGCATTTTCAATAGCTTCTCTCTTGGCACCTTGTCATTTGCCTTTCCCAAATTGACAAAACTTAAATACAGATCTTTGTTATATTCCCATGATTTCTCAACTATTTGTTGTAAAGTGAAGATCTGATCCTGACAGCCTCTATTTGACCTGAATCCAGCTTGTTCTTCACCAAGCTTTTCTTCCACAATTCTTCTCAACCGTTTCTCAAGTATACTTGCATATATCTTACCAGGAACAATCAGTAGGGAAATACCTCTGTAATTCTCACATTCAGTTTTATTTCCCTTTTTATATATGGGTACTATGAGAGCTCTACTCCAATCATCGGGAATTTGTCCCTCTGTCCAGGCATTCTGAACTATGCAGTGCAGCCACTGTAAGACTTTTATACCACCATACTTGAAAATTTCTGGTCGAACTTATACTCCTGCTGCCTTTCCGCATTTCAAACCTTTGATGACTTTTTCTACTTCAAGAAAGGATATGCATTCCTGAATGCATGCCTGGTCAGTGTTTTTTACCACTGTACTGTCATCACTGCTTGTTTCATTTAGCAGTTTTTCAAAGTAATTACTCCATACTTCAAGGATATCTTTTTCTCCCATTTTCATGACACCTTTATCATCTCTAACTCCTTTTACAGCACTCTTTCCTCCATTCCTAAGCTTTTTTAACAACCTCCAGAATATTTTGCCACCTTCTTGATATTTATTTACTATATTCTTGCCAAAGTCCTCCCATGACTTTTGTTTAGCTAGTTTTACACAGCGTTTAGCTTCCTTACATTTGTGTCTGTATTCTCTAAGAGCACAAGCTGACTTATTTGCCAGGAACTTTTAATATGCTTTCTTCTTTTCCTTCACTGCCTCTTTAACTTTCTGTGTCCATCATGGAGTTCTAATTTTTCTATCCTTGTAGACAACCTCACCACATGCCTCTCTGGCAGAATCAATCAATGTTTTCTTCAGAGTTTGCCACCGAATCTCCAAGGTTTGATTCCTGTTCTCAAACTCTTTCATTTTTTCTTCAATAATCTTTGTGTATTTTAGTCTACTGTTCACATCTGAGAGCTGCTCAACTTTTATTCGCATTAAAACTTTCTTACATGTTATTCTTTTCAATATTAAATTCAATTTTATTCTGCTCAAGACTAAATAGTGATCACTTCCAATTTCAAATCCTCTGTACACTCTGGTGTCCTGCACCAGGGAGAAAACATCACTATCAACAATAATATAGTCAATGAGACTTTTCTTATTCCTTGCCTCTTCTCTCATGTGAATTTGTGCACTTGTTGGAGCATTGGTGTTAGTAATAACCAGTCCATGTCCTGAGCAGAAATCCAAGAAGTATTTGCCATTATTATTAGTTTTGCTTTTTTCTCCAAATTTTCCCAAAATGTATGTCTGACAATCGTTTCCTACTGTGTTATTTAGATCCTCAACAAGGACCAACTTTTCCTTTTTCATTGTGTCAGTTGCTTTCTCTAAAGCCTCAAAAAAATTCCTCAACTTCTACCTTAGCAGAACCTTCTGTGGGACCACTGGCACAAATAAGTCTCATTGTCCAGTTCCCCATTCTCATATTTGCCCACATCACTCTACTTGAGACTGTCTGCCATTCAAGAAGATTAGCCTCGTATTTAGTGTTGAATACTATGGCTACTCCTTCTTTTCCTTGATTGTCACTGCCTGAATATAACAGTTTGTATTTATTGCTCAGAAAGATCTCACTAGTTTTTGTGTTTTTTTGTTTCCGTCACTCCTATTATGTCGATCTGGTACTTATCCAATTCCTCAGCTAGTTCCATTTCTTTGCCATTCAGGCTTCTTATGTTGATAGTACCCAATCATGCTGAATATTTTTAGCATATGGCTTTAGTTCTAAATGAAATTAATTCTGTAAGTACTTTAATTGTTGTAAGAATCTTTATTCCAAATGGAATTGTGTGCAAGAATTACAGATTACTTTCAATTTTTTCAAAGATTTGCTATGTGGTATGCTTCTAGCTTATCTGAGATTAAATAGGCAATAAGCAAGAAAAATAACCCTGTAAAGTTAAAGAAATCTCTGTAGAGTTGTAATTTTTCTGAGTGTTGTTATGAGGACATTATATTTGTATCTAAGTGTTTCTTCAAATGAAAATTTCATATATATATATTTGATTTTATACCAATAACCAATAATTGTATAATGTGTATACAATTTTAATTTTTTTCTTAAATAAATGTAAATTTATTTTGGTGATTTGTCTTTATGTAATCTCAGATAAGCTGGAAGCACACTTTACTACTACTACTACCACTTGTCTACTTTTCTAAAAAACAAGATATGATTTATATAAATGCAATAGCAGATGGATGTGATTATATTAGGGACCATATCTTGTTTTTTTAGAAAAGTAGACAGTTTACCAAAACACAAACCAAAACTATTGAATAAAATGGCTTTAATCTGCTTAAATTACTATTAAATCATTTCTAAACTTCATATAACATCCAGGAACATTTGAAGAACAGAAAGCAAACTTCTCTTTATGCCTCTCATTGCCCAATGTACCTGGCTAAAAGTTTTTGCACTTTCCCCTTCTAAACAGCATTAAAAACAAGTGACTGAAAAACACTCCATGGTCTTCTTAGAATCCACTAAGATGGCTATCCACTGCACCCAATAGTGGACTGTACTGGCTCTCTCACTTAACACCATGCAAAACATCTTTCTCGTCATCTTCAGAACTCATTCGCCACACCCAGACTAGATCTTATATTGAAAACAGCCTTGACTTTAAAGAGAAAATTAAAGATCTATGTCTGTATAATAACAAAATTATGGTTTCTTTGATTAGTCTCCCTATTCACCAATATCCCATTACGAGACGTTTTAATTTTTGGAATCCTATTTTCTGGAAGACATTGTTTATTTATTTAAATTCACCACAAATGCAGGCTGTTTTATGCAGCATCAGAAAATTAACTTTTTGGTGCTATTTTTTTCACAACCTCGTATATGGCTTTGTTCTGTTGATGATATCTTTGTGGCGTGGTACCACTTGGAGACAGAATTACTTCTGCTCCTGGAAACAACTCGGTGAACTACTGTTTCAAGTTCATTACTTAATGTGAATCCAACCATCTACCCTTTTTGGATACCTTAATAATTCGAAATCCATTGGGTATGTTAAATTTTCGATTTATCAAAACAACCTTTACTGGCAGAAACATTCACTTATCCTCACACCATCATTCAACACAGGAGACAGGTATTATCAAAAGTCAGAGTTCGTGCAATCTGCTCTTCTGATTATTCCCTTTTGGTAAATGAATCAAATAGAATTAAAAGCAACGAAACTATCATTCAGAAAATTATTTCTTGACCAGACTGCAATCTAACGTGAAAAGAATTTCAATATTCTAACTTAAAGGAATCTCAGAACAAATAGCACAGATTTTTTATAAATTTAATCTATACACTTCCTTCAAACCAGTTCAGAAGCTGCCGTTTTTTTTTTTTTTTTTTTTTTTTTTTTTTTTTTTTTTTTTTTTTTACTATCTACAAATGATACATTACAGTCTCTCCCCTTACTAGGTGTCTATCAAATACCCTGCACATGCCATCTTTGCTACTTTGGATAGACTGGTCATTCTGCTGATTAGAATCTGAAAACATCAAAACTATATTGCATTTTTAGAATTTGACAAGTTCAGCCTTGCTTTTCATGCTATTGACACTAGGCATGAGTTCATTGGAATTTTTTTTTTTAATCCGCAGAAACTGTTACAGCTGTTTCTTTGAATTATAATAGTGTAATCCAGCAAACTCAGCTGTGACTGAGACACAAGCTAGTAAGCACATGCTACATGACGATATCTTATAATTCACGGTATGAAAGAAGTTACTGGTCTTTCTCCCTGACAATGTTACATTGGATTAAATATATCAGAGTTTTTGAATAAAATTATATATTTTTTCTACAAGTATCTATAAATATGAGGGTGGTCTGAAAGGTTCTCGGCCTAACAATGAAAAAACGAATTTATAATTTCAAAATTATTTTATTTTTCAACATGATCTCTCTTAAGACTAATACATTTATTCCAGCAATGCTTCGGCACCATTTTCCCATCCCTGTAGTGGTTCTCAGTAAGACCTGAAATATATCCCTCTACAGCTGCAATCACATCTTGATTCGAAGAAAAATGCTGACCAGCGAGGAAGAGTTTTAGTTTTGGGAAGAGATAGAAGTGAGAGGGAGCCAAATGTGGGGAATAGGTGGATGTTCCAACAATTCATAGTGCAAATCCCTTAATTTTCCCATTTGGGCAGGTGCATTGTCCTGATGAAAGGTGATTTTCTTCTTCTGCAAACCAGGTCTTTTCTCATGAGTTTTTCATCTAGTCTGTTTAAAAGATCAGAATAATATTCCCTGGTTATTGTTTTACCCTTTTCAAGATAATTAATAAACAAAATGCCTTTAGTATCCCAAAACACTGATGCCATGACCTTTCCTCTGATGGAACCGACTTTGTCTTCTTTGGCGCTAAACAACCGGCTTCTGTCACTGTTTTGACTGCTGTTTGGATTCTGGCGTGTAATGGTGAATCCAAGTCTCCTCCATAGTAATAAATCGATGCACAAAATCAGTTTTATTCTTGTAAAAACGCTCCAAGCACTGCTCAGATTTTCATGCGAGTGCATTTT